>NC_135562.1:3210133-3330133 GCF_964340395.1 Glandiceps talaboti
AAGTGTATCAGGTATTCGATATTTTCCCTACGTGAATATTCTACCTATATTTGACTTCCTGTTCAGCAGATTACATTTTCACGCGATTTGTAAGCCTTCTGCAATGCACCACTGACAAGTGAGGTTAATATAACACATTATCGACTTTTCGAGTTTCCCTTCCTCCGTTAAAATAAGTACATGAATATAAAATGGCAATTAATGTAACATTACCTCTGTAAATATTACCCCTACAACACGGCATAACATCACTTCATGGACGTCACCAAAAATGATCATTTTAAGGTACAATTATGACGGTATTCCAAAAACAAAGTTTATACAAAGTTCTACAATCGATCAGTGCTACAATCATATTAGAAAATCTAACTTTGTTTTCATTCCAATGCTGGTACACCAGCAATACCGTTGTCAGTGCTAACGAGGATGACTTCTCTCTTCAAATTGCAAAATGAGCACATGTTCCTGTAGTAGTACATAGGTATATTCATGCTACTGTTGAAACGTGGAATAATATAGCTGGAAAGTGTTCACTTTCATGTATTGGTTGCTATGGTATTCGTTGACATCCTTTCTCAGTAATGTGTGTGAATCCATTATTTTGTAAAACACAGAATTTGCTCTCTATTCTTGCTTGGTGACGTCATCGGCTGCCAAGGCATCTACACACACAGTAAACGTCACAATGTAAAAGTTTGATATCATTATGGTTTGTTTCGTACATTGGCAATTCAAAAACACACAATGTTCATCCGCTCGAGTGTCTTCCAAGCCATCACATTCACAATTTTGGAGGACTATTTCCCCTAAAGCGAATGAAAGGTTCGTTTTCTTCAGTATTCACAACGTCGGCATAATTCGGAGGTGGTACACTGATAGGCGAAGAGTTTTGACCTTCTTCGCCTTGCTGCACAGAATTATTGTCGTGCGTGCTACTTACAGAATTGTGATTTACCGCGTTTAACTCTGCTGTGTTCTGTTGCACGGCGAGATGAGGCTGAATAGAAATTGGTTGAGGTAACTCTATGTCGGTGGGTGTATACATATATGGCAGTTTAGATGAATTAATTACGACAGAGGGTTGCCCTTCTTTTGAAAATGTCACGTCAGCGAAGTCACTCTGAGCACTTTGGTCTTTCACAACATTGCCGTTGGCATTCACTGAAAAGGAGTTCAATGGTTGAGATGTGTTTTCCTGGTTACCAGAAGGTGAAAGACGAGAGTATGATGTCGTTTCCTCTTCGTCCTGTTCAGCGCCATGACGCTTCAGACTGTGATACCCTGACGTCAAAGGATACGAGTCTCGTCTATCGCTACAGTTGGTCGGACGATCTTGCAACTGAATGCTCTCCTCTGCTTCACTCACTGTTTTATACTCTTGTTGTTCTTGTGCCTTCTTTCTCTTTGTTTTGCAACACATACAGAGAACGATAAGAATGCAGCAACCAACGCCACCAACGATCAATGCTATTTCCCATGGTTCTAAGTGGAGCCCTGATGATAAATAATAGGAATTTGGGCGAGTTCATTATTAAAGATGTTTGTAATGCATTAGCTAGAATGTCCAAAGCACTGGAGGTGTGACTGTGCTAGCTCTCGCACTAAACGAGCGCTAGCGTAGTCACAGCTTCGATGCCTTCGACACTCTAGCTAGAGACTGTAAACGGCTTTTATCCTGAACCCGTATTTGGTAACCGCTAGAATTGACTGATATGAGGGCAGTATTGACGTAGTTAAACTTGTACGTCTGTGTACGATATATCTTTTTAATAATAGACAGGGAAATATTAATATGAACAAGAACGTTAATCCTCTAGATAATTGGACCACAGTCACGAAAATGTCTAACCAGTTATTAAATAATTATTCACTAGCGATGAATTCAAGGCCGTATTAACAATGTGATTAGAATTATAGTAAGCATGCTAAAATTAGCTAGTTCTTCTAATTACATATATTATATCTGCCCATGGAAGTCATCAAAAGATAACCAACGGAATTAACAAATGTGTACACAGACAGATAGACAGACAGACAGACAGACAGACAGACAGACAGACAGACAGATAGACAGACAGACGCACGCACGTACGTACGCACACACACATGCATACGTGTACGTACATACATACATACATACATACATACATACATACATACATACATACATACATACATACATACATACATACATACATACATACATATATCATGTGGATGTGGGGTTTGTTTTGTGTGACTGTGATTTTTCGGAATGCAGTCGAGCTAGTCATAACGTAAAGTTATCACAATAGATTTCGATACCGTCTGACTTCATTATCCGTCAACAAATGAAATAGATAAAGAAGACGTGCACAATAGGGGAATACGAATGCTAACCACGTACTAGTTGTAATCCACTCTATTTTCCAGCAGCACAAATTAGAAGTGACGGTAATAATACTAGTATCCCATGGCAACTACCCGACCTATGTCTATGCGTGTCGAGGTAGTTGAAATTCAAAAGAAGTGTCAGGTTACATTTGAGAAGGAGAGGTCTAAACCTCATATCGGCCAATCTAAATCTCAGCAGTCGATCTACAATTCAATACTCAAACAGTTTAACAAAGCAACCTATTGAACTTACGCTTAAAGTGTCTGGCTTTAAAGGTACGATTTGCGGTCCTGTTAGTCAAACTATAGCAACCCTTTTTATAATAACTTTTAGATCATTGACGAATACTGTTTTCTTTGTGATTAATTGAACATATTACCCCATGTCTGTAATTAGCACTTATTTATTTATTAACTTTATTCTGTCTAATTCTCAGATTTAGAATCGATATTTTCGCAAAGAAATTGGTGTTGGTTGCGTGTCTGTCTGTCTGTCTTTCTTTCTTTCTATCTGTCTCTGTCTCTGTCTGCCTCTGCCTATCTCTGTCTCTGTTTGTTTCTGTCTCGGTCTCTGTCTATCTCTCCGTCTGTCTCTCTCCTTGTCTGTCACTCTGCTTCTCTGTCTGTCCGTCTGTCTGTCTGTCTGTCTGTCTGTCTGTTTGTCTGTCTGTCTGCCTCTTTGTCTCTCTCTTTAACAAACAAATTCAAAACTTTCAACGATGTCATTCAAAGCACATTATTTAAATACTCAAACATTACCGGAGAATGTCGTTGAAATATATAGCAAATATTTGGTAAACTGTTCCATACTGCAGTACCAGTGTACCTAAAGTATGAGTGCCACAGCCTTTAACTCTGGGAATCTTAAAGTTGAAATGCTATTTCTCGTATTATCACTATGTCTGTATATGTGTATTTGATTTCTCATGTACTGAGGCTCATAGCCATTATAGATGTTAAATATGTGATTTAATTTGAGTTGACTGACTCTCTGTTCAACTGGCAATAGTCCCACTTTATGAAATTCGTCCATCCCAATGTGAGTTCTGGGGGGGGGGGGGCATCTAATAGAAATCTAATAACCTTGTTTCAAGATTTAAATTCCTTGCATTTCTGTAGAGAAATTTTATTTTTTTCGAACATTTGGTGATGATTGCGTTTGCAATGATGTCACCCGACAAGGACTGATCTAATGTCACTCCTAGGTATGTAACTTGCTGCTTTGACTCAATATCACTCCCACAACATTGTACCTGTAATCTGTTGATTTTATGTAACCTTCTCTTTGATGCAAAAAGAATTGATTCTGTTTTCTAGATGTAGAGATAGCTTGTTGTCAACTAACCACTCCTGAATCGACTCGAGTTCACTGCTTAAGGCCACCTGTATCTCAGTCACATCTTTTCCAGATACCAACAATGCAGAATCATCGGCATACAGTAGAAGTTTACACTTCACAGCTGCTGACATGTCATTAACATAGATAAGAAACAAAAGTGGTCCGAGTATTGAGCCTTGTGGCACACCGCGTGTAATACAATTTTCAGAAGAGATGGATCTATTTACATCAACCACCTGTTTTCGACCAGTCAAATACGACTTGAACCAATCCACTGAGGCACTGTCCAGGCCCAGGGCACTTAGTTTATGTAATATTTGCTATAAAATTTATGTAATATTTGCTATAAAATCAGTCGAAAACAACTTTAAGTTGTCCAGTGAAGACGTTACTACACTAAACTATTAATGCTAAGTTGTTGATATACTAATGTAACATTTTCCCTTATTTTTCGACTGAGAGATTATAGTACAGCTTTACTATAACCTAAGCACAAGGTAGATATATCATATAACCCTAGTTGGATCAATGACAAACATGATAACGTTCTAAACCATATGGTTGGGATAAATTATGTAAAATATGTTATTCAATCTTCAATATACATGTATGCTGAGAGAGATTTAGTGTATTAGACCTTAACAAGCTTAGGAAAATGTTTTATTAAATTTATTCCTGTCCTCGTGCGGGTCACCTGGTATCGTACATGTACGTGTGTCATAGGTTTTAATTTCGTGAGTTATCTTATTTCAAACTCGTGCTCAAACCATGGAAGAGCGCCTATACTGCTGATCTTCTTGTATATTTCTAGCAGTCTCTTGTCATGTTGCAAAGCCGATATTCCTCTTGTGACTGGAGATAAGATGTTTACCCGAACATATAAAGTTTAGCTCAAGCAGAAACGAAAATCTATGGAGACCTTACAACATGACACTGTTACGAGTACGGGGATAATGAAACACCCCGGGTGAATGAAAAAAAATAGAACAAATCCCTGTGGAATGAACATGAGTAAAAGAGCAAGGCTTGGTACATGCACACAGATTTAACGTTTATGCAAACAGGAGAGGGGTTTGTAGAAAACATACATTTGCACAACATGCTCAGTTTAATCTAGAGTTCAAATAAATGTCTTGCTTATTAAAGTTCCCAAGGAAACTCCATATGATGGAGGAAAGTATGCATCATTTTTGCAATTTGCGTCGCACGAGAAACTAAACATTTTTCTCGTCCTTACCTAGCTTATTAGGATTTCCGTATCAAGGGGTATACTCCACACATTAACGAGAGTCTGGTTTATGCAACGTTTATACAAAATTCTACTTACAAAATACTACTTTACGTACACATACTTTATCACCATTAGCTTTTAAAGCAGATCAAATTTGACTTAAATGTCATTAGAAATAATGTTCAAACTATTTAATTACCTATATTTTTACATTAAAACATCGTAAATCTGTTTACATAATTTCCAAATGACAACTATAAAGTCTGCCGTTGGCATGGCAATTACGATTCAGGTCAGTGACATTACAGTATTAAAGCAGATTTCTTTTATAAAATACGAATGCCACTTCAGGCATGATTTTGGACTATGTCCTCTGGAGGTAAATTGTCGTAGATTTGGAAGAACGCCTTTAAAGAGAATAGTCTGTAAATGTATGCGTGGTGACGATTTGTTTATTCACTTCACTAAATGTGTATTTAACTTGGGTATTTAACTGTTTGATCTCTCACTAGATTTTGTATACAAATATAAATAAGTGTGTTTATTTGATTATTTATATATCATTTATATGTACACCCTGTATTCAATTACTTCCCATATCAGAACCATGGACTAGATTAGTTCCAAGTGAACTATTTCCATGGTCCTCACCAGAATATTTTCTTATTAGTGATATTTTCTTTTTGTATTCTTATTATCTTATGTTTCTGGTGAATATTCAATTTAATTCAATTCAATTAATAAATGATTATAACAATACAACAGCGTACGTTGCAAACCTCGCGAGATACTCAACAAAGTCAATCCGAATAGTATTACTCGTTTATCCGTCTAGAAGTTCAATGTGTCTTAAACATGCAACTGGTGGCGCCTGGGACCCTATTTCAAAGTTACATATGACTGACTGTATGTTTGGAGGTGGAGAACTTGTGATGACTCACTGGCAAGTAATCACCAAAAATATAAACATTCCCTATATCTGCAAATGCCGCATATTTGAATAATCCTAAATGACACACAATCTAAGCAGCTGTTTGCAGGGGAATTTGTCTCATTTGGAGAGGTTTTTTCATTCTATGAAACAAACAGACTAATCTTCAACTGGTGATTTGTGTATCAAGTTACCATCCTACGACATTCACAAAGAATTTGTACATGATTCATGACCTGTGTGTTTCTCGGAGCACAGAAAAAATGCTGAAAACAAGACCCAGAAGTTAGTGCTCTGTACAGCAGTTTGAATTTCCCACATTTGCATAGATTAAACATAATCCTCTTTATATAGGGCAGTTGTTTTACAAATTACCATTTGCTAAAATGGCTGGGAACTTTAATCATTCCTAGTAGAGTGCGATGACCCCCTCAGAATGAATGAATTGTTCCGATGATGTATGTTGACTCACTAACTTGTTAATTCAACTACTATTCTATAAAATCATTGAAGTTATACTTAACTTGGAAAAAAAAACTATCAATGGCAATCGCCAATTTAGTATTCGCATACTTCATCTGGTATAGCAAAGTATGAGCAATGTCTTCTGATTATTTACTATGATTATATACAGCCATTTTCATTTTAGTGTTCTCTGGCTCTGTTCGAAACAACCACACATAAACCAAAACAGGAACTGCGTATTGCACACTTGATAGCAAAATCGCAATTCCTGGATATATTTTGTCCAATTTAAACGTACTTCAATTAGACCTAAACACGCGAGCTTCAATGTTTTGATATCTGTATTTGATGTCTACAGAGTGGTTCATTGATAATTTAGACAAAATGTTGCAAGAAGCTATATTCATTCAATCTTGCTTACATAAAATGTACCATGTGAAGTTTCTTATTGATTTTTATCAAACAGAGACAGTGAATGCTGACATGAAACGGTATATACTATAAGGCTGGGTATACGGACAAATAGTTACTGAAACATGTATGGTTTATAACAATTACAGACACCGAAACAATAGGAAAGGGAGGGGTAGGTAAGGGGCATACATGATTAATATACAGGTAACAAAACCATGGTTGGGAGGGCAAAGGCCACGCCAAATTACGTTATATACCTTCACATACGATATTTACCTAATATGCATAACACCATAGTATATGAAATGTACATTAGATTTAATTTTAGCTGTGACCGTTCAACCGAAAACGCCTCCTTTAAAATTTATTTCAATGCACTATTGAATTACTTTGTTAATTGACATTTTATGAGTATTGTCAATCAATTATGCGTCATTTAGTTATAAATACCAATGGATACAATATAACGTATATAGGTAATACATTTCAGTGCGCTTAAAAGTCAGAATGTCTCAATATGTCAGTTAATATCTAGTGATTGATTCTATTGAGTATTTGACATTTCTATTTCACTAATCCTGGCAGTGCTTAGTACATTTAATTAATCATGCATCCGATAATTGAAAAATGAAACGTTAAAAGTCAGACCATAGTGTACATGACGACAGATTTTCCCTGACCTGATACTGTCAATTTCAGTTTTACTATACAACGTAAATTACCTCAAATATTCGCAAGATAACCACTTAACTGCTAGACAATGATACGTTCAAAGTTATTGACAACCCTCGCCTCCCACATCACCAACACGTCCCACTATTAACATAAAGAAGGTTCCTTTTGCTTATTGTTGTTGTTGACATAGGTCAGTCCTGTTTATCACCCAAACAAATATTTGGCCGAAAATTACATGAATATTAAAATATGCATTCTCCTACTTGTTGATTGTTTTTTTAAACTGTTTCGGAGATTCTAAGATTAAACCATATTTTATTCTAAGACGATACATGTGTGTGCGCGTGTGCGTGTGTGCGTGTGTGTGTGTGTGTGTGTGTGTGTGTGTGTGTGTGTGTGTGTGTGTGCGTGTGTACCTTACCAGCATTGACGAACCCGGCACCTCCAGCTCCACTTCCCAACGTGCCCGTTCTGCGCACGCGTTGTCTAAATCGTGACCGAGTATTCCGATCCGATTTCCCCGCTGAAGATGAAACAAGATAAAAGCAGATAATATGTGAGGAATACACTGTCAAAGAAGATCTATGTTGTTGGGACATCTAGAAATGCACTTTACCTGAACTGGATATTTCAGTTTGCATGTAAATCAAATGCAGTTAATTGATAACAATAACAATAATGAACGTAGTGATGTGAAAAATTCTTTGACAAGGCGGATACATTGTAGGTTATTCGTTGCCGAAAACAGAAAGTAACAGATGTACTATTCATTCTAAGGTCTTATGATTAATGGATGGCATTCAGACTGTTGCCACAATTCTATAGAGATATGCAGACAATCATTTCATGATAAGCTGTTTAGCCACCATCAAATATGTTGTTGTATATGTGGGGATGTATTGAATATAGTCGTTTAGGGTACCCATAAAGTCATTAAACTCCTATCTAAATGGTTAAAAGTAGCCGTTGGCTATTATGCTACGTTTTTATTATATGTATGGTTTATAACTGCGTTTTGCCAAAGACAAGTTGTGGTACTTTTAGTTAGGTGTATCAACAATGTCGGGGAAGTAATTTTCTGTGGTTTCATAATATTCAGTATTCCCAGTTGGTTTCTAGGGCCACAGGGTACGACTTGTATCGGATTACCGTGTGACGTAATTGTGCTAGTTTTGCATGGGCTTCTATCATTAAGCTTTCCGCAAATCCCCGGATTGATTGTTAGGGTATGTGTCGTCACACATTGCATCACGGGATAAGCCTAATCCGTCAATATAACCTTTCAAGCAGGATTTCAAGAAAATCAGGAAGAAAAATCAGGAGTAAATGAAGACCCATGTACGTGTGAAGTAAATTTATAGATAGACAAGTCGATAGATATTTTTCTGACAAGTCGACAGATATTTTTCTATGAATATATTATTACATATGTTTCTAACAGTTTCTAAGAAAAGCTGACAAGACGCCATCGAACACTTGGGATTCGTTTCGAATGAGAAAACATGTTTTTTTGTAAATTTGAACCTGGAGTCCATGAACGTTCCTTCTCATATACATTCTACATTCTACATTCATATGTATGATACGGTCTTAGCTGTGAGAAAACTGATCCTCAGAGATGAGAAAACTGAAGAAACCGGAGCTTTGCATAACGAAGTTAGAATAACTTAAGATGAAATATGATACAATCAGGATGTCTGATAGCGTTGACAAATATATCAAATCTCGTGGGCAGCGTGTGCACTGTTACTATGCTAAAGGGTTCAGCTCTTCATAAGCCTGAAAAATAGATACGTGGATAAAGACTCGAATGATGAACTAATGATGTCAACACATTCTGCCATGACCAACTGTTCATCTGTGTAATACTCCGATGTCATATAATAGCACGGCATCATCAAAGCTAGACTTTGAAGTAGGCCGGTACGTCGAACTCTTGAAGAGGTAACCTCTTTCTAATTCAGTGACTGATGAGACAACTTAACAAAGAAAGCTAGAAAGCTATGAATATTATAAGTCGTAACACGTTGATATGTTCCAACTATCACAAGCAAGAGTCAAAAATGTAATGGATTCGCATCTCTCTCCCCTTGTCTCTCTCTCTCTCTCTCTCTCTCTCTCTCTCTCTCTCTCTCTCTCTCTCTCTCTCTCTCTCTCTCTCTCTCTCTCTCTCATACACATTTTGAAATGTTATTGGATGTTAAAGTCATTGATCAACCAATTACCATTATGATACTCCATGTATAGGTATACAGAGACAACGATCCGCAGTTTGCAATATATGGTGTACGACCCATTGCAATGGCAATTGAAAACAGTACAAGTATGTTTAGCCTTGATATAGACGTTGCAATGGTCATTGAAGAGCTGAGTATATATACTTTTTCGCATAAGTAACGTTCAATTAACTGTGTCTTTTTGAATTGATTATAATATCATCTATCCCGTTTTCAATATCGTCAATAACAGTTATAACGTAAAACAATCAGTGGATGATTTAGTTAAACAGCTAAAACATTATGTTTATCTACGAACTTAATTTTGTTCTTTGATTAAAACGTGTTTTCGTTTTTGTTTTCTTATGGTTTGTTATTGTGTGTTATATTATCAACAAGAAAGTATAATTAAGAAAACAAAAGATTAAAAGATGCCAATTCCACGTTTGTCAAATGCAAAACAGGAGTGAATAGGTATACTTCAAAAAGATGTCATTTGTTGTAAAAATGTAAAATGGAAATAAATTGTACAGTTTGTTTTAACAGGGTTCAGTATAAAGTTTAGAGGTCAAAATATTGAAATAATTGAGTCAGATACTAACACCGGGAATCATCCGATAAAACCATGTAAACCAGATATCAATTTTCCAAAATGGCGGCCAAATGTTTAACAACTCTAGTGTTAACTATCACCACATTAAAAGATGGGAGAACCCTTTTATTCTTACAATCATAGTTAGATTTCTTTACAAAAAATAATAAATGGTTCAAAAGCTAACAAGAGAAGAATACCCTAAGGAGTTTGTTTGGCTGTAAATTTGTGTGGGTCTCATTGTTAGGGAAGTTTTGTATTAAGCTAGAAACGATTTCCACAATGAAGGAAGCGCTTTCTTAATGACACTGTTTGGGTTATTAGTTCTCATTATGCATTTATGTGTTGTTTGGTATGGTGTAATTGGATATAAACCCCTTCTTGTCACGTCATGCTAAATATAGATCTTTGATTATTCAACGTATTGCTGACGATATTAGAATCAAATGCACGCGTCTCGACGTCACCTGAATGCAGTAAACCTTAAAATTCGTTGTCATGTCAACATGATTGCAGATACCATTCACCAAAGCAAGTCCGTGGCTGTCATTGTCAAAGTTATATTGAATTACTAGTAAATCGATACATACTTCTGACAAATGCAGTCTTAATTTTGTTAGACATTGAATACTGTCTTTCGTTAGAATTCTGCATAATATGTGTAACTCTAGATCTTACCTTCGGAAACGACAGCGGACAGGATAGCAATTCCCAAATTGCAAATGATGCCATTCATGGATTTTAAAGCTACCATGGCAACCAACAGGAAGCAGATATCACACTCGTCAACTACTCTTAAAATCTGTAAAGAGATAAGATTAAAATGCAAAAAATTATTGTTTTATATTATACAAAGGTAGTTTTTACATCTATCCTGGGGTTTGCTAATGTACTTTTCTTCACTATAATTATATGTTCTTATTCAAATTTGAGAACATTTGGGGAAAGAAGTAAAACCATTACCTAGAGCAAGAAAATACTAATATAACCCTGTCTTCTCGATTTTGATGTTTAATGGCTTTCCAGTATACAAGGTATTGACGTGAGCAAATCTCCAGATACATCACCGTGTGTGTAATATGGTGACAAGTTTTGTCGTTTTTATATAAGCTATAACACGCTAACCTCACTGTGCTCTCAGCTATGAAGACACCAACCAACCTCCATTATGATTGTCTTCAGGAATATTGGAACTGCTAAGGCTAATCAATTTTGCGATGTTCTGTGTCGTGATGTAGTTATTACTGGCAACTCCGGAGATATTTAGGCATTTCTAAACGGATGCACTACCTGAGTGAGATTTAAATTTTTTGCTAACACGACTTTCATATCAGACTTCGAATAAAGCAATAGAAGGATAATAGGTTTGACAGATAGACACACACATATACACACATATACATACATACATACATACATACATACATACATACATACATACATACATACATACATACATACACACACGCATACATACATACATACATACATACATACATACATACATACATATATACATACATACATACACACACGCATACGTACATACATACATACATACATACATACATACATACATACATACATACATACGTACGTACGTACGTACATACATACATACATACATACATACATACATACATACATACATACATACATACATACATACATACATACATACACGCGAGTATACAGAGATACACATATGAGTAATATACAAGATGCAATACATTTTTTAAAGGTTTAGTTTTGTTGAGACATCTAGTTTCCATTTGTGTTTTACGTATAATATACATTATATATAAATGTAAGATGTAATTAGTGGTCTTATTTACATAGTATGATAGCTTGAATCGCTTGAGTGAAGCATTGAAATATTACACAATTGAACTATAAAACAAATCTACACTCATATCCATGGAAACACTCATGTGGAATATTGACTCACGAAGTCTGATAGAGTTTATATTTAGCATGCACGACATGAGATTGCAAATTTTGACCTTATCAATAAATTGCATCATCAATATTTCATACAGTGCAAAAGTAGAGCTGGTTTATATTTTATATTCTGTAATATCACTACGAACTAAGGCAATATACTACATTCTGTGTTAAAGTCACAATTTGCAACCTCATGTGCATGCTATTTTCGTGAAAATGATTCTATTATATATCAATTTAATTTTTGTGATTATAAATTAATGTCGATGCAATTAAAGAAATTAAAATCATTCATAGATACACAATATGTGCCTGACAAATTATATAAATGATCAACTTTATACATAACTATTGAAGTGGCACCTGATGTAATCTACAGTGTAACATATACAAAATATTACCTTACTTCACGCCACATATTTTTACATATTAGGACATGGTAATATGCATTATAGGATGAACAAATATATTTTAGATAACCGAATATAATAAAGGTAAATATAAACCAATTTTTAAATGCATCAAACAATCGCAGAATGTATTTATATATATATATATATATATATATATATATATATATATATATATATATATATATATATATATATATATATATATATATATATATATATAAACGCTGGTAGTAAGATTTGTATATGGATACGTACCAAAGAGACACTCAAAAGTGTTTCGTTGGAGGCATAAAATACGTCGATTCTTTGGTGTTTATGATGTGCGTCGCCACATATAGCGTGTTGTTGCTTTGTGAGGGGGATAAAACATAGACGTCATGCCGGCACCTTTATAGTAAGTCTCTATACTTCGTGACTATCATATGAAATGTGACAGATGACACGTTACGGTAGATAATCTCTAGATCGATTGTTTTGTGGATTGAAGAATGTAACAACATGGTCATGACTGTACAATGAAATGATGTTACCTTTAATAGTAAATCATCGTTTTACCTTTGAACAATTAATATCATTCAGTCGTTTATTCACTCCTCTGCAAATCATACATACCTGAGAGATACTGACACACGTACACGAGTTTCGTGTCTGTTTTTGTACACGCGTGTATACATACATACATACATACATACATACATACATACATACATACATACATACATGTTGGTTGTCATTGTTTTGTATGATAGGAAAATATAACTCCTGCAATGCGTTCTTCACGATACATTGTACTTATATGTCAATTTAAATAGATGCTATCAGTATGTGGCTTAGATTTGAAGTGATGGCATTTATCATGGAAATAAAATAAACTGACACATTTCAAAATTTAAACGATACACTTACACAGTTTAAGTATACAATGCTAGCTGACAGAGTAAGAAACGATTCAACATGATTGAATGTGAAGTCAATACAATCAATTTAAAGGAACCTTCATAGAGCCATTGAAGGCATATTGATGGAAATCATAGCCAGTCGTAATATTATTATCTACAGTTTTAAAGGATTCCTGAATATGATGGAACGCATCCAGGCTTTCCTGCATATGTCAAATAAACATGAAAACGTTTTATCGTTGAATTCTTTTGGTTACTAAGGATTTACTGCATTACCAATAGATCGTGCTCAGAGTACAGAAGAGATGATCTAAAATCTTATATAGGAAGCCTAAATGATTTTTGAAACACGAGATAAGCCACTTTCTTTTTTTAGAAATCTCTAAATGGATAGAAATTAATCTACTTTATCTACAAAAATTTTTTTTCTAAAATTTACAATCCATAGGGTTGAAATAGTGGCTTTATCAAAATTGGTTAGAAAGATTCATTGATGGTAATCTATGATACAAATAAATCTCTACATGTATAAGTACATTGTTTCTGTACACAACAATCTACCGTTTTCTAAATAAGATGAAAGTTAGCAAAAGCTTGCAATTGTTACTATTACACACACACACACATGCACGTACGCACGCACACACACACGCACACACACACATACATACATACATACATACATACATACATACATACATACATACATACATACATACATACATACATACATACATACATACATATATATATATATATATATATATATATATATATATATATATTAAATTAAATTAAAGGCTTCTAATTGGATAGAACAGTGCTCAATGCAATAGCAGAGCTACATATATATAAAAGCGAGGAAAGAATGGATAGCTAATATTGTCGCTGTTGATCACACTATTCCATGAACTTCAGAGTTTCATCTCCTTGTTTCCGCGCACATTTGAGTTGGAAGAGAATGAGAAACACATACATATAAGCAGTGATTTTACAGACAGGCGTCTATTGTCTGAAATAGTTTCAAGTGTCTGCCATTTGTATTGATTAATAAGAAGATTACGTAATAATCTATATTCACACTTCAAGTGTTTCTGACGGAACTACTTTTTTAAATGACTCGTGTACAGTCAATAGACACGAGAAGACAGTCAATAGACAAGACAAGACAAGACAGGACAAGACAAGACAAGACAAGACAATCATTAATTCTTATGTCTTCATGGTACAAAGTGTCACAACTTTTATGGCTTTTCCATCTGCTTGTAGAGTGTCAATTTGTAAGATGCTTTTAGCCATTTGAAGGAAGCTGCCTGTAGTTCCATTTATTGGTTGCGCGATCGAATTTACCCCATCAAACTAACCACAATAGCTTCACTACAGCTGAATAATACTACACTACACATGATTAGTTTAAAGTTAATAATCGTAAGACAAGTGCATACATACATCGCTATCGATGTTACCTTCGAATGATTATAGTTTGTATAGAGGTATTACACTATTATCACTTCAACTTTTATTTAAGTTCCCTATCTCAAAACCATTAAGAATATCCATAGCATTAAAGATGAATAAGGAGAAGTCTCTTACGTGAGACACGTGTACGATACGACGATGGAATTTGATTCTCGGCAAGCCGTGACAGACACAAATTAACACTATTATTGCGACATGTTGATGCAAGTTATGCATGATTGTACGTTAATACAATTAGTAACACTCACAGTAGGGTGAGTTTTTTTTCTCTCCAGGCAGGACGTTCGACCTCATGGGTAATTCCGACTATGGTAAGCCACATGCAACTTTGTAGTCTCTTCCATATGCGTGTATTATTGAAAACGTCATGTGCTTACATTACCTTACACGATGATCATATCGGCATAACCAAGGCACCACTATTATGCACCTATGTAATTTACTACAGGCAACAACATCAAACAGTTTTAGTTTGTGTCTAGATCAGGTTACCAATAGTTTATTTGCCATATCAATAACATGACATCGTCGACAATTCATGGTAGTGTCATACTTGGCAAATTGCTGTAACCTGATAGGCTATCGACGATAATTGCTACTGATGACTGATAATTCTGCATAATAATATCATTTCTGTTTGCTACAATAATACAATGCGTCTTGTAGTATGACCTCTAAGGTGTTCTTGACCTTCTGTCAATTACACGTAAAGAGCTTGGGGACAGAACTTTTGGGATCTGACCTTTGTGATCATTCAGTGCCGTAAACACGACTCATGCATTATACATATTAATTTATAAACTGTCAACAGATGAAAGTGGGGACGATCGAACATGGGCAACGTTTGACAATTCAGATAAATACGCACAGCATCCAATCTTCAGAACATGTTTTTCATGTATTTTGTCATCTAATGAATATATGTATAGGGGGATTTGAGAGACTAATATCACAACCACATTAAGAAATGGGAAATGTATGCCGACAGATGGCAGATACAAAAGTTTGGGTGGATCTGTCAAAATGATGCCATGACAGCATTAATTATTAATTAGCTCTATAGCGACCTCTACCCACTGAGCGAAAGTCGAGTTGTGTGAGATCCGTCACTGTGTGTCCATTTGACCCTATGTATAAGTACACCCCACTGTGAGGTACACTTTACGTTTGACAAATGTATAACATTGTGGAAGTTGACGGAAATTTTGCTCACGAAATTGTCTGCACACAAAGAACCTTTGAAGAGAATATAGTATCGGCGATGAGTATCTATAATTTATTTATTTATTTATTATATTTTATTTAAACTTTATTTAAAGAGGCTTAAAAATCATATAGATAATCTGGTTAGCTAAAGCTAGTCTTCCCCCGGGATAAGTGAAACACACACACACAGAAATACAAATATAAGACCAATACAATATGCAGGATCACTAAAATTGACAGAAACACTCATTTAAAATATACTTCTATAAAATTAGTCTTAAAAGCGCTTAAAGACAGTGAACACTGAACTTTTTCGGTAAGCTTATTAAAAGTGATTGCACCAGCATGTGTTAATGCTCTGGACGTTGTCATTAATTTGGTTGTGTGAATAATACGCCTATTCTCCGCAGGTAGAGCTCTGGGTACATATATACTTAACTGCGACCTCAAACTGAGATATGGAGTGTCACAACGACCCTTTGATGTGTTAAATGGCTACAATAACAAATTATGTTTCAAAATCATATTGGAAACGGCCATTTACGATACAAGCATTCTATTTGTAAATATGAGTACTGTTGCTTTTATGATTTTTGCACAGGTCATCCTCTGAAACATTGAATATGTGTATGGTAGTATCACTGTACCCATAACCTGTTTTCAAACATATTAGCACATGTATTGTGTCCGGTAAACTGTTCTTCAAAGACTAGTAAGCGATTCAAGAACACCGTATACACCCGTGGGGATGAATTTATGTATCAAAGGTGATTTTGTCCCATGGAACGTTCGGCCCTGTCAAATATTTAGTTTACAGTGGTGTAGTTACGGTTATAATTCCATAGTTATTATCTTGGAGTATAAAGCATACCACATCAATACTGTTATAGATAAACAACAGATAAACGTTATATATATATATATATATATATATATATATATATATATATATATATATATATATATATATAATATAATATAATATAATATAATATAATATAATATCGAGCAAACATCAGTAAATAGGTTATCACATTAAAGAAATGAGCCACTTAGAAGTGTTTTGGCACGACTGACTAGTGTATTTCCCGTGTTTTCAATACAGTAGATTATTTCGAATAAGTGTACTTATTCTAAACCCTACAATATCTCCCCAATGGCGCCACTAAGTCTGACAAACACTGTCATACGGATCTCCTAATTGTTACCAACTCATGTCAGTCTTAAGAGATATGTAAAAAATACCTCATCTTACAATAATCTCACCTTCTTAAGAATAGAAGATTCCAAAACATGGCGATTGTAAAAGCAACATCATCAATATGTATGAATATCATGCCGAATATAATCTACGTAAATTGGAAATGAAATTGTCCTTTGGGTTGCCGGCAAGGGATGTTATTTTCCCATACTAACACTTACGTCAGAAAACAGGACTGACAAGCCTTACTAAACGTTATGAAATAAACAATACACAAATATCAAGTTCCGCCTTCACGTGCACGTCACACCTGCGTAAGCTATACGTAACATCTCTCTAGACGAGATACAGTTTAATTTGGCGGAAATGTTTTGATGGCGAGACTATCTTTGGTCGTGATCGGATGTTGTGTCTGTCATCATCATGAAAGATGATGTAAGCACAGTGTGTAACGTGCAATGCTTACTGGATACTGCACCCATGTTCATTAAACCATTATATAAAAATGAGGTTAGTGTGATCTGAATAAAAAGCGTCGTGAATTTGCTTTCTTTTAGGGCATGATGCATCAAGTTTCATTTTACATTTGCGCGATTATGAAATCCAAACACACGTATTTATTCGTTACCACACTACGTTTATCTAGTTATAACTTGTGATGTACTGTAAAGGAAATTTATTCAACACCCACATAATCGTGTAATGAACAGCAACATTCTAGATGGCTTATCTTTATATATAATTATAACCTTATTACAGTTCAGAGTGTCCAGTCTTGTACACGTACACAGCATATCTCGTGCATCTCCTTTTCAATTCAACAGATACATCTTTCATTCCTTTAAGTATATTAATCTTAACAGTTTTGGGTAAAAATTGTTAGAAAATGAAGGTCGTTTGATTTTGAGTTCGAATACGTTGAAGGCGTTACGTATTAACACCTCTATACAACATATAATCATTAATCAAATGTCAAATCTTACTTCTAGGAGAAAATATAATCAAAATTCTGATGAACAACAGCTGTTGCATTCTCCTGAATGCTGGTTTTCATATTGCTGAGACTATAATATTGTATTCTGATTTAGCTAAGAAAAGTAAATTATTTACTTTAATGGTCATTGACCATTATTTTCAATCTAGATGGTAGATAGAGATGTACACTTTAAGAGAAAGGGTAAGGTTTTGGGAATAATACTTATTCTTTCTACAACCTCTCAATATTAAAGTGTAGTGGTAAAATTGCTATAATTGAACAAACCGTGGAAGAAGAAGCCTATCAGTCCATATTCTATTCTGATTCTAAATGCATTGGTCACAGTGTATCTTTTCGGCTGTAAGTAGACAGCTCATTATATCGTATCCCATTAAAGATAATTATATAATTGTCCCCAAGACATACGACTTGTACATAGAGGAACCGTCTCAATATATCTGTTGAAGTATATCTGATACCAAAATGTTGTTAATGTAATGATATGGTTCACTTTACAAGTATCTTTCTAAATATATTGGTTCTGTTCCATTCGACAAAAAACATTGTTAAAATGCATTAGTACGCTCCTTTTGCCAACCAAGATATTGTCAACATTTGTTAGTACATTCATTTAACCAACATATTATGTGTTTACCAAGATGTTATGTTAAAATACTTTAGTACTCTCTTTTGTCAAGATAGTATGTTAAATACATTGTTAGGAATCTATTTAATTAAAACATTTTGTCAAAGTATACAGGTACGTTCATGTTACCAAGATATTACCTCAAAATATATTGTTACATTTCCCTTTTCCAAGATATTATCACCCAAAAATATACTCTTAAAGTTCCTTCTGCAAAGCGATTATCTACAAATGTATTGTTACGGTTCCTCTTGCCAAATATTTTGTCACAGTATTTATAGGTACCCTTTTCACCAAGGCATTATGTTGACATATAATCGCAATGTTCTTTAGGTCCAGATATTAATAAAATGTCAAAATCCAAAGACTCGTGAAGTAGAGGACATAAATGTACATTTAAAAATTGTCTTATATAGTTAGTTTATCACGTTGTAAGCCTGAATGCCACAGTGTTTTTGTTGGTTGAATAATTGATAGAGGTACTGATCATGAGAGTGCACCTCGAGGCATATTGGTTGATATGGTTTCTTCGAACATACTGCATTGGATTTATCTTTATACCTGTAGGTATTATTCAGTGACATCAGTGTACATTGTAATGTCACGAAAATGATCTTTTAAGCATGATACATGTAGTACTACAATATGCAACTCGAACCTCCTCTCAAGAAATGATAACAACACTTGACCATGCTGTCTGGTTTGACAGTAACTCCAGTCATGTCACATCTTTATATATCCTTTTGAAATCATAACATCTATCTCACACACAGTCAGAAGTGTGGGGACTTAGACTCTTTGAACAGGATTAATTCAAAAAACGTCAGCTATTTGCAACTATTTTCCTTACTATAATTAGTTTAATTTCGAATACATTGATATTGATATCTCCTGAAACCGAACTTTATCTGGCTTAGCTATTTATGGCGACAAATTTCTCTATGAGATACGTTATCTTATCTGATTGCAGCCAAATGATTTACAATGTAAAATCCTGTTGATGTACCCGTGCAAAGACTGTGTATCAATGTTTAATTGCTAATATAAGAATGATACATTTTATGTTTCTATAGATTGGAATATTTTTCTCACTAGAAAATAAAATTTAGGCACATCTGATCTCTAAGCATTCTGTCGGACGACCCACTGTTTCAGGTTTTCATTAATCACAGCTAAGATACCATTACTCGATACATAACATGTCTTCAAGTTATTTTCACATAATGAGGAAAGAGGAATCCTCGACAACTGAAAATTAAAATTGTGAATTTAAGTATGTACTTTTAACGTGGAGAGGTTTTCTGTGTGAATGTCTAGTATTCGCCTTGGACATAATAGTATTAAACTTTCGCTGTTGCTTTCATGAAAGACCCTTTCTTAGTTAAAAGTCAAGGATGCAAATCACGGTTCACCATGCAAATATTTGAATTAGAGGTCAAGATTTTATAAAATCAACTCATTTTAGCCGCCAAATGCTACATTACCTCGATATGTAAATACAACGTTATCGATTTCCTTGAGAACAAAACGATTTCAAAAGGACCGTGAACAAGCTTTTATATTGCAACGTTCGCAGAGAGTTGAATAACTTTGATTTTCAGCTAATTTGATCCCCGGGGCAAATTTTACCTTAAAACTCCTATCTGAATATGGAACGTGCATAAACTGAACAAGCAATAGAAAGCAAACAACTCGGCTTGAACGCGATTACTCAATAGTTTATTAATTCTCCTAGCCTTAATACCATTCACAAACGAACTATAAAACGCAAATTAATATTAGAACAGGCTAGAATCGAAGATTGAGAGTAAACCATTTATACATATGACCTTTTCAGCAATTCTATCATTCACTAAACTTAATTGATGTATTTTCACAAAATACTGAACATTCGACGTCTGAAAATTGCTTCGACATATAGGCTTATATGTGGCATACACGATTATAACAGTTAGGCCAAGAAGAGAAGTATTTTGTGTATATTCCTTCGGATATGAAAAGAAATTGTGGGTTTTGTTGGTTTTTCTTTCTTTCTTTTTTCTTAGCGCTATCATATTGTTCGTCATTCTTTGCAAATATGAAATTTTATTCAACTACAATGAAAGTTTGAATGTTAGAGAATTGTCTCTTCTCAGAAAATAATCTCCTCTATTCTATTTGCATATATTCGCAAAACCTCGTAATGTTATCCTGCCTCACCCTGAACCCCTTTTCTGCACGTTTATTGCACTTAAAATTGTGCTACTGTAACACTAGTTTGCCATTGTGTGTCTATCTCATAAATATGCATAATAACTATTTTTTTGCTATATTCATTGTTAAATGTCCGAGGAAAGATAGAAAAATCCATTTCTGTTCCATATATATATATATATATATATATATATATATATATATATATATATATATATATATATATATATATACATATATATATATATATATATATATATATATATATATATATATATATATATATATATATATATATAATCGTAATGTTAACTTAATATAAGTTGGATACGTATATGCAACATCTATCAATATTTTCAAAATAGCAGCGGACTACTGCAGATTCACTACAGAAGCATGGCATCCCTTTCATGATTTCAAAAGATCAAAGGTTTGCTACTTAGAGACAACAGATAAAGTATAGGGCACACAATCTCAGGCGGCATACGCAGAGTTGCGAAACAAAACACTTTCTTTTGTTGGCCATACTCCCCAGCTGCTAAACGAATAATGAGGGGCGCAACATTGCAGATGTGATATGAACCTTTGCTCTATTCATTATACCGACAAAGGAATCCACTGAAATTGCTCAAGAAACTAGTAAGTACCCCAACCATCAAACTGTCGTGCTTCATCAAGCGTACCAATCCTATCTTGTCTTCCTCGAACAGGAAACTTGGTTCTCGCTTGTAAATGAGGTTTCGAAGAAGATTGCTAGCGGACTACAAGTTCGTGAGTGAAATGCGATAGCACTTGCAATTAAAACCCGTCTTCGTCAATCAGGCTTATTAATGTTTGCATCAATTGACACACTCAACCTAAGGCTATATAAAGTACGACGACAATGCTACAGACATAACATACTCTAACGGCAATATGTTACCATGCAGTCATCTATATCACAATGTTGGACATAGTTGTTGTCTATTTGTCGTTCACCGGAGTATTTAATTGTGTATTTCGATAGGGGAGGGGTTGTTTTGGCAATGTCCACCAAATTTAAACTCCACACTTCACACTATTTATCATACATCTTCTAAGGATTAATTATGAATAACGCAACATCTGACATACTTGTTCAGAAGCTGTAACTGTTGAGACGAAAATGGCGACGTGTTAAACCAGGCCTATAACTCTAATTGGTGTAAAGACATATATTACCGCACTCATTGTATGCCAAAATATTAGGATATAAATGTATTACCCTGGGGGTTGGTGCGGAATAACAGTGATAAAGCTAGGGACATTTAATAGGAACTCGATTTGCTGTTTATGATTGGCGGATAATTATTATTATTATCATTTTAAATTGTCTCCTCCAACAGTTCGTGACAATTTGACAGATTGTTTGAAAATGTCCTTCGAGATTTTGGTTAGTAATAAAGTGCTGTCCATGCTTTGCAAAATGCTGTGAGCTTCATATAAATGAATGTTTTTTTCCCATTGGATGTTTCCACAATATCTTATACAACGTTGCTTATACATGTAACAAGGCCCAGAGATCTCGTCACTTTTTTGGAGACAAAAACTACTATAACAAGCAACGGCTATCAGATGTTATCATCATGTCAAGGAACAAAACTAACTCTAAGGAGCTAAATTGATCTGATAACATAGCATGTACTGAAGTGGCGAATTATATATGTAACATATGCTTAAACAAAGTTTTACAGTTAAAATTACGAAACGTGTAAAACAAATGTATCAGTGTTAGTAAGATATTTGTTACACAAGACGACGTTTTCATTCGGAGTTTCGAAGTGTTAATGAAGTTAGAAATATTGAACCTGTTCTCATGAAATTTAGAAACTTGATAACTATAACAATAATTTACCATATACAATAGAAGCCAATAATCCGTACCAATAATCTGTATTTTGTAGCGACAGACTACAATAATTATAGCAGTGTTAGTACGATTCTTAGCAATCATGCGGTAAAATGTAACTACGTCAGTAAGATTGTCGAGCCAGACAATACAATGTTGCTTTATCAGAAACATTTGTATCGATTGAAACGATGGCGACGCACGTTCTGTTTCGGATTAAATGGCTTCCGTTAGATAACATTTAACAGACATCTTGTATATAACATACCTCCTGACTGCTGTCACTTGGGTTTAACGTACACGAACAATGTTGACGGGTTGCTTTAAATCCATTGCTACAACTACAATTGTATTTACAACCCTGGTGATGTTTTCTCCAATACTGGTTTAAATGAACTATACAATTCTTCGGATGTCCTAAAGGTTTGAAGTAATCATTCACCATACACTTATATAGAATTCTAAAAATAAGACAACACTGATTGGATTCCATCAGCAGTCTCAGCTGCAAGGAAACTGGGTAATTCTTTGAATCTCAATATAAGTTACCAATCGTTCAGCTGTTGACATGTCACACGATATACACCACGATCGTCATATACATTTTGTACCTGTGAGTGATCGACTACAATGACAAGAAAGCATATTCGTATTAATATCAATAAAAAAGACATCTCCTGAAAAAACTCAAATGTCGAATATTTGGAATTACAATCTTGTGGAATCGTAATATCAAAACTACATGGGATATGGAATCTCTGTTTGATTATAAGCCCAATTTTCTATCAATAAAGACGATTTGCTATAAATAGTATGGCATTGTCATTTCCTATAATTAATGTCCCGTTTGGACCATATAGAATATCTCTATATATTATGCTAATTGTGCTGATTTATTATGCAGTATGCCATGAGGGACGGTAACGATACTCCACGACTTCTGCGTTCATCTTAAATCACATATCCTTAGCTTTACGCTGCATGCAATTTTACTATAGTCAATTCCTAATTAGTTGTGGTGAACCCTGGCATCTTATTAGGCAAAGTTTCTCTCACAACGCCGGGCCCGATTTTAAGTTAACTACAAATGTGAATAAAGACTGAAAGGAAAGTTTGATTAACCTTTAGGTCAGTCCATGTTCTTAGAAATTGTAATACTTGGAGACAAGTTTGCTTATAATATATCTACAGACATAATTTCAAGTGTGGTATCCTTATGTTAGCGAGGAGAATAATGATATTCTCCTAGGAGTAGTTTGGTTGTTTTCATTGCTTCCCTTTTAGTAGCACTGATAGTATATTATCATCTCGTAGCAGCACTGTGCATCCCTTGTGGTATAAATTGAAAAAAAGAACAGACAAACCGACTATGAATACAGAGCTACCTACAAAGATTTCTCTATTTACACGTATTTAGGTGATTACATCCTACAAACAGTGCACAATATGTAGTATATTTATTGTGTAATAAACCAGTCCATGAATGCACTATAACTTCCAGGCGCCGGCGTCAGGCTTCCAACTTACAGCACATGAACTTAATATCTGCCTTGCTTTATAAATCGCGTTTTAAAAGCTTAAGTCTATAGAATGTGTTGAAAAGACAGACAGGCAGGCAGGCAGGCAGGGGTCGGGCGGGCGAACGGGCAGGTAGACAGGCAGGCAGGTAGGAGGTCGTGCTGGCGGGCGGGTAGACAGACAGGCAGACAGGCAGACAAGTATGTCATTTACTTGTATGCTTGCTTTTTTCTTGTATCTTTGCTTAGCTTTCCGCATTGTTTATTGATCGAAATAACTGTTCCTTACTTTCAATGAAATCATATCATGAAAAGATTACGTCCTGGTTATCAGACATCATCATATTGGTTTGTTCTCTATATATATTATAATGTTACATGGTTCTAAATAAATCATATAAATAAAAAACTGGCGGCCAGCATTAAGGTATATATCAAAGTTAAAAGCAGAACAAAGAAGTTGAACAACATGTCCTAAAATGTATCAGCGAAATAGACATTTTCACAGAGAGATGCGCCGTGCTCACCCCATATCCGCTCTACTACTTATCATTATTTGTCTTCGTTTTGATTTGAAGATACAGGATAAGATATCGTTTTAGTGCTTTCAATGGTACAGTGAGATTTACATGTACACAGTGGAATACCCAAAAGAAGTATTCTCTCTGATTATCAAATGCGGCAATATATTGTGAAACCCTACGTTGCCTAGTTACGACGTTCATAAGACTTGTTAGCAGTGACCTTTATCTCAGATATCCACATCCTTTGAGAAACCGATGCATTGGCAGTGTTTTATATCGTGAATTGAGATAGCAAGCATTGCTTAAAGGCATTAATTTCATTTGAAGAGAATATGATGTGTTATACAATGAATGACAATTTGTTTTTACTTTTCACATCATATATACACTTATACATTTATATATGTTACAAATATAACATATATACATATGTTCATTATACAGATTTTTCCCAAAGTTAAATATTTGAATACTTTGGAGAAACTAAGTGTTTAACTGAACCACATCCATTCACCTAAGCCGCCATATTGGTCAATTAGCATAATAATAAGTGAGATCAACAGTTATCCGGGTTGGTATTCTGCGCTATGGGTCAAAGTAAAAAACTAGCATGCTAATATAAGGCACTTCTAATATACCGTCGAAATTCGAAAGATCACTTCGAATATTCTTGTTTGCTGCATACCATACATTTACACTATTGATAAAAAGCGAGGATAAGGTTGACGATTTATGTGGATCTCACTAGAACATAAATTATTGTAATACCATTGCCATGTTATCAGATCAATAACACAAGCGTCTAGTGGTTCTTAATTCCAAGGATATCAAAGTTGATGCAACTTTGAGCTTTGTTGACAATCTGAAACTTAATCAACTTTTATAGCTTACTTATCTATACTTTTATTGAAAATATTCATGACACATGTACCTACAAACAGTACCGTTTACACGCTGTTGCATACTATGTTTTGCTCTTAATCAATGACGGAAAATGTTGATTACTAGAAATATAGTATAAAATGCATTCCAAATTAATACATGCGTGACAGTCTCTTTCGTACCAGAACTGTACAGAGGATGTCTTAAGAGTTGATTCGCACGTTGTATTATCTTTAATAATAGCTTAAAGTAGAAAAATGAACTATGAAATATTAAATTGTCCAGAAATCTGATGATGTTTAAATGAAACACAACCCCTTTGAATATTATCATGAACGTGTTGTCTTCCATTTAAACAGTTTCTGTACAATTTGATAATTATTGTATAGTTCCTATAGAGTTTGCTGACTTTTTGAATGGTTTACTGTTATAAATATTGAATGAAATGCTTGTTACATTTCCACTTACAGTTAGATACCTTTCTGATGGACAGGATAATGCAACCGTCGGTCATTTACCCCAGTTACAATGTCATTGAGTAGAAGCGAGTTAAGAGCGAGAGTGAGTAGGTCACATTAATTGCCTTGAGACATTCGTAATGATAGCTTCAAATCCCTTGGATCTAGGTAGGATTGTAAGAAACCTGGCTACTGATTTTTGAATAAAACTTATAATTGGTTTTGTGAGAAGTACCTACGGATACACGCAAATACGTAATTAGATTTCCACGAATCACTGACGGCTTGGTACAGTCTTCCCATATGAACTCAAATAACTCGCCGAATTTCATATGCATACGCTATTTTTTCAAAGGTCATACGGCTGTGAGTTATTAACTGTCTATGCAGACAGATACACGCAATTAATTATGAATACATGGTATGTGTCTTCGAACGGATTTTCAAAGTTTGCTTGCAATCTAAACACTTGGTCACAGGGGAGCCATTTTCACCATGGATTCGTGCTAGTTATATCTAAGGTAAAAATGGAATTTTATGAATATGATTGATGAAATTATCGCCCTATATGTTATGCTATTCGTACATTGTTCGTTCACAAGTAGAGGAATTAGCTGTGAAGTCTGAAATATCGCGAGGTTAATTAGAACACTCGCCGATGACGTAAGTGAAGAAAGTAGTAAGATTGGTTGATTGAATGAATTGAACATAACATTGATGAGTGAGTTTCCTAGTTTCAAGCTTAATGATTAATTTGTTAACATTGATGATTTTGAACATATTACTGAAAATTGTTTTAGGAAAATTCACACCATGAGTGTTTATTAGTCGCACAGTATATCATTCCAATGTGTCCATCAAATAGGAAAAGCGTTTGCCTTGTATTAATGTGTCTTCCGGCTCCTTACACAGTTTAGCCTAAAAATATGTTGTCAAAACTCGACTACATCTGATTGATATTGACGTGAACTCCTGTCCATCTATGTCTCCTGAAGACGGGGATGAAGGATACCATTTCACCAATAGTTGTATGTCAAATGATGCAGTCAATAATCCTTTCAATAAATCAAAGTGTTACCACATGAACAGGTTGTAAACAGAGTAAGTCTACATGACTGTTCGTCATGTAAGTCAGTGTTCGGGTTTGACAGGGTTATGCTCCCCTTTGTCCGTTTGTTCGCAGGATGTTATCATATAATTATCGATCAAACTTTGTGAAAGGTTTGCCTACAGAACAAGGACACTGAGTAATCAATTTTTTTGTTGATCATAGTTCTGGAGTGAGACGTTAGTGAAGCTATTGTATTACGAACATCAGCGATCAAGCTAAAACCCTCGAAGGCCTCAATCTTCGAGTTTTGTTTCCCATGTAATGACAGGTGTATTTATCTTTTAAATTAAGAGATATCTCCTCTACCGAACTTCCGCTGTTTGACGTGCACTATATGTTAATATTATGTATTCTATGTACTGTGTCTGTACACACCTCGATGTTGTACAAGAACTATCATGATTACTATTTTATCATCTCACCAGTGTTCCAACTATCTCAATGTCATTTTTCAAGTATTTTCCTCAAAAGATAATCTGGAGAAAAGGTAATGTTTAGTTGCTGTAATTATAACTTATTCTACAGTGTTTCCACATTTTCAAAATAGACTATTTGTATTTTGAAAGGTATTTGTTTCTTTACATATGCAACATGAATTTCACAATGACAAGATTACATATTTTTTCAGCATGTCGAATATAGTTAAATAAATGTTTCGCTTTAATCATTGACGTAAGGAAGACATGCGGAAATATAGCTTCTGGTAACCACACTTTGTGTTTGATATCTTGAAAGTGCTCGAGCGCCTTGAGCGGATGTTGTAATAACCAAACACAAATATTTACATAGATTCAGACATAATAATCACACTTTGAGTAAAAGCATCTTTTTATCCAACAGATAAAAAACTATTGACGGATCAGTCATAAATTGGAAATTGAGACCCACACAAGAATAGAAAATCCGATATTTACATTTTCAGACAGATTCCAATAAAATGTCGAAAATGAAAATGCTATAACAACATCAATAAAATTGTTTTCAATCACTAAAGAGTTCTACAACGACATCCATCCCAATGACTAAATATTATCACTGACATTTAATCCAGATACAATGGGTCTGAAAGTGTCTGCTTGTAGAATTGTTCTCATCGGGGAATTAAAATGGACCCGTTCGACAGCGGAGAATGAATCGATTTTCGAAAAAAACGTAAATGTTAAGGTTGGCACTGCTACTGTAAACGTACAGCTAATAGAAGTTATAAGAAGAAGAAATTACCTTAGGCAGAAGACAACTTAAATATATTATCAACGATTCGCATTTGTCAGTAGGAAAGCTTTTAGTAGTAGCATATTACATAAGACAGTGAGAACAAAGTGCATTCATAATGGAGCGAAACCGTGGTCTGCACATACCTCTCACCAGGTTTTTTACTTTAGCATCTTCTTTTTCATACACGTGAAAATTCCTCTTGCTTTACATTGCCTTCGTTATTTGACATTCGGTTGGCTTGATATTATTGGTTTCTAGATGTTTCTTGATGTCAGAAAAAAATGTCTACTATATTCCGTCAGCCTCTGATTTATCATATTGTATTTCAAAATGAAAAGAAAGCTAGTGATGGTTCCACGTATGCAATTATTGTTTACTGACTTTGCCTACATTTAATTTTAATAATTTAGGAATTGATTTATGTATACTAATTAAACTTAAATGTCATACTATAGAATTACGCAGTTATACTGGTTATTCTGATATACTATATGACATGTAATGTTGATTATAACATTTCGTATTGTGTTACCCTACGTTGTATGCAAAGATAATACAATCCGTCCTTAGCCGATTTCGAAAAACAGAACATGGATACAGTACAGCAATTACCGCCTACTCGCTTGTTATCTTTAATATATATCTAATCTATGTCATCCTTAAAGTCCTCTGCAGTGTTGCAGCCAGCGTTTTGAAAGAGTGGGACATAGTGTCCCGAGACTTTCATTTTTCTAGGTCATCATAATTGTTGGGGGGACAATATCAAAAAAAGCAGCAATGTATGTACCCACATGCTGATGCATGCCAGAGGATTATGCAGTTGCCTATCTATTGTTATCTATCCAATATACGCGATCATTTCGTTGTTGCTATAGGCGTGGTCATATTGCTAAACATATTTGCATACGATTTTAGTGTGGGTCATCTATGACCCACCACTTCCAAAATTATGGGTCAGATCTAACAAATGTGTTTCAAATTACCCAAGAAAAACCTCTGGCTGCAACACTGCCTCGGTATACAAAACATGGGTATTAATTCAAATGAACGTTTCAATAGTACTTGGCCATGTAATTCGGTAATTAGGTAAATACAGACAGAAGTCACTTTTAGAATCTGAAAATCAAACAATGGAATCCTACAAGACTATTAACTTATAATCAGAGAGAGAAAAATCACACTAGTTACCTATGTCAATGCTTACCTTTGCAGACACAAAACGAAATAACTACATTGCTTCTGTTGATTGAGAGGTCATTTTGATTCAAGATGTAGTACATTAACTGCTTTTGTATGTTTTTTGGGATTGTGAATATAGAAAATGTAATGACGGAATTGCTTTTGTGTTATTGAGATGTTATGACTATATAAAATATATTAAATGAAGTATTTTCGGATGTTTAAGAGGTTAATACATGTAAATGGGTTTATATATATAGACAGGTTAATAACTAGTTTTAGTAACATAGTCAAGTAGTTTTTAAGCCTGTAAAGCGTCATATAACTCAAGGGTGATGAGGTTTCCAAGAATGTACACGAGAACTGTAATCGCATCACGATGATGGCAGATAGGGAAGTCGTAGAAGAATTCTCTCACAAATTGGGTTGTAAGAAAGGGCTTCATCATTCTATACGGGAAGGTCAGAATTTGAAAATGCATTAATTTGCCGGAGAATAGTCTCGATGTGCATCACGACTATCGTGCCACTTGTCTCCCCTCATCGAAGTGACTATAATTTGTTTCCGTTCTACTGCTTGTGATTCTGAGCAAGATAATTCACGAAGTTCGATTTGTGACTTTCCTTTCTGGGTTCAATCAGGCGTATACTTTCTGTTCACTAGAGCTGTTGAAATAATCAATATTTCTGAATTTAGCACTCATAGGCATATGTAATGATAAGATACCACCGATGTAACATATTCTTGTTTCATTAGTTCGAAGATAAAACATGAGTATAACTTGCATGGTTGTTTGTATAACTCATATTGTTCAGTGAAATACAGTAGCAATTAAAAGGATGTTGCAACAGGGAACTTGCAAACCCGCCATGTTGAATGTTGCATCATGGGAAATGTGATAATAAATACTAATGAGTCTGTATTGCAAACAATACTGTTACATTGTTTGCAACCACGAATGATCAATTCATAGTTACCCTGAGTGTTGTGGGAGGGTTTTTTATTGGTAGCTCCAGATTAGGTATAACGATAACCACAGATAATCCCATAGTCCTTTGCGTCTGAGCATGCTCAGTCTGGATTGCAAGTTCCCTATTTATTGTTGTGATTAAAAAGAGTAAGGTCAATATAAACAACAGGTAATAATTCAAGTACTATGCCTCAAAATGTAAACACTTTCTTCCTGGTAATTTTATACAGCTAGCATATATGTTCACATTCCACTGATGAAGAGATGAAGCAGCTCGAAGGCTTGTACTACACAGCAGTCAGATAATGCCCAAATCATAAGCTACATAATGGTTTCCTGAATATGCTGTAACAACTTTTTCATGTATTTAAAACATAACAAAACTAATTATGCAAATTATTCATGAAGTTTGAAGCTAAATCAGCAAACTTTATAGGATATATGCGATTTGTTATAGTTAACGTAAATAGCTTAGTATATTGCATTTGAATTATGCATTCCAAAGATATGGCCAAATTACTAAAAACCCTTAATTATGTGAATGACTAATTAATGTTCAATGGATGTTTACAAAAATATAATCAGTTCTTGTCATTACCATATGGAGGATGTAGCAAGTCTCATTAGAATAGATGCAGTAGTTTTGAGGATATCGTGTTCACAGACAGACAGACAGACAGACAGACAGACAGACAGACAGACAGACAGACAGACAGACAGACAGACAGATAGATAGACAGACAGACAGACAGACAGACAGACAGAAGCATAACATAAACTCCCCCTTAGGGAGGCAAAATGGTATTTCAACTGATGACAATGTAAATGAGATAAAATAGTTCTTTTTGAATAAAAAACAATAAAGGAAATTCGATTTGTATTCATATACTCTTCTTTCGGGTGGTTGAACAGTTTTTGGTAAGAGTTCCCTCGAGGTATACGGCCGCAGGATACATTGCATGACTCGCACAACAACTCATGATTGTTTCCTCATCTGTCGTCAGCCCCATGGGGTTCTTTCATATTACTCTATGTATCTCACAGAATCCGTATACAAAGTAATCATCTCAAGGATGAGTCTAGTCCAGGATGAGTCCAGACGAATTCAAAATAATTAGCTTCAATTTGTTTGCTGAGGAATTGTGATTCCATACTAGGAAGTACGTAAAGCTGTTGGCGTAACATTACATGTAGATCTTTTTCTGCAATTACATTGGATAGCACATCTTACTTACGAACGTCACTATGATAGCCCAAGGTAGGTGTGCGATTACTACCGAGTTAGATGATATTATGATACTCTATATAGCTGGATGACGGTCTTTGTCAATCAGGATAAATCAACTCAGGTTTACCTACTATGACCTTAGGCATCATTTATTCGAGAGAGCTCTCTAACTTGATTAAGAATCTGTCTGGGCATTAAGTAAGGCATCAGTGTCTTCAAATGTAGCCATGGTCTGTTTTCTACTTTGGGAATTTACCTCATATGATAACTATGAGCTAGTGTCATTCACGACTTTCACACACACACACACACACACACACACACACACACACACACACACACACACACACACACACACACACACACACACACATACATACATACATACATACATACATACATACATACATACATACATACATACATACATTCGTGTCTAACAATTTATAAATATATACATATATACATATATATCATATATATATGTATGTATGTATGTATGTATGTATGTATGTGTGTATATATATATATATATATATATATATATATATATATATATATATATATATATATATATATATATATATATATATATATATATATATATATATATAGGAAGTCAGTGGTAAGATTTATCCGTAGCACAGTGCTCGATACGTCTGCACGCAGAGCGGAGTATATGTTGAGGGTAGAAGAAAATCAAGTAGGGTTTTTCGTCTCTACAAGCCTGTTTCGTGAGTAAATCACTCGTCAGGAGATGCTGATGTATATATATATTATACTTAATTACAATTCATACTTTTATTTTGGAATCCAATTTGTATTGTTAATGTTAGCTTGATCTCCGTATCTCTTGAAATTTATTTAAGAGCGAACACACAATTACAACAACTAACCACAGTATATATTGGAAAAAATGTTAAGTAAAGAGCCATGGTTGTACAACCATATAAATTTTATTTACGTTGTATTTCGATGTCTCAATGGCTGTCATATATACTAGTGTTTCGCGACGTTTTTCTTTGAATTAGTGCGAACGAAAAGAATGAATTTGATGGATTACTAAGCATTACCTACTTTTTTGTACATCTCCCTTTGATGAAAAGTCTTATCAAATGTTATCATCTCTGTTGTTGTCTATGCACGGACGGCAAAATAGTCAAATTGAGATTTGCATTCCAGTTACAAGTTAGAAATATTGCTTCGAGACTTGCATATCAGAAGTGGTTGATATGTAGTGGGGAGAAGTACTACACAATCATGTTGTCTGACGCATAGCGAGTGATTATAGATACGGGATAACAATAGAGTATGTTCCATTTTTATTCAAACACCGATAATTTTCGTTAATCAGTATATCAGCACGTTGAAAAATAGCTAATCTGATAAAACCCCTTGGCAACTTTTTTGCTGTGATATTTTCTTGTTTTGTGACGTGAATTATTATCGAGGAATTAAGGGAAACGCAATCCAATTAAAAGCAGTATAGTCATGGAAATTTAATTCCACTCTTTCTGATCATGATATCCTTTGGGGGTTATAAATAGCAGGGATGCTGATTATATCTGATACTATACGTGTCGACAACACATTTCAGATTTATAGATTATAGTCTAGGGCAACATTCAAAACTCTAGATTTGTTTGGATAAAATTTGTAGTTATCTCGCAATGGGGTTAATGATGTCCTACTTACAATGAATATATGCTTTGAGTTACATCAGCTGTAAAAAAATCAAATCATCTTTTCCAACTGTACAACCCGTATCATGTTAGTATTCACTTGCTTTCTTTGATACAACCAAACTTTTAAGAAACTGCATATTCTTGCTTTGAATACAGCTCCTTGTACCCTGTTCACTGCGCTGTTTGGATTCATTGTTAGCTTGACTTACTTCCTGGCCCTTGATAATTTTTTAACTGATTTAGGGAGCCGAACCTCAAAAGTCGTTGTCAAGCTCCAGTATGGTAGATTTTCACATTAAGTATATGTAAATTACATGTAAGATATCATAAGTCACTACACTTAAGCGTGTACGTTTACATAATTATTCATTTGAATATTAATAGTCTAACTGTGATCAACCAGACTACAGGGTGAACATTTTCAATTAGTCATTACCAGATTTTATACTATTGTCAAGACTGTTGCTACAAGGGCTTCGAGGTACAACCAGCTAACAATGTATCTCGACAGCCCAGTGAACTGGCTTAGGCTACATTACTCGCAGCATGTTGTCTAAATGAATAGAAATAAATTGCTACCATGCAGACATTAAAACATAGTCTGCATAATTTAGTTGCATTCTGTTTAAATGCTTTATTTCATAGTCAAACTGTATCAAAGAAATTCATATCGTGCTATCGTAAAGTGTAGGGTGTGCAGTTTGGTTTCTGCATGCCAGTACCAGTGAACACTAATCATCAACAGGCTGCATATGGCTTCATTATCTCTGCTAAGAACTGGAGAGAGACATATAGTCTAGAGTCGAACACACAACAACCTAACTCATCTCAGTCTCTAGATTGATATTTTCATAATTCGCATGTTTTTTTTTGAAAATAGTCTAAAGGTCAAGGCGAAGGCTCATTACGTTAATGAGTTTATAATAAAGGGATATTTTACACTTAATTGGTTCATTTTTCAAGACAAAGAATTTGACAGCATAGTGGTCTAAATATAGATGAAATGTTTTTAAATGCATACCCACTTATGACAACTTTGGTAAAGGTCAGTGCACGATAGGGGACAACAGTGAATCAGTGAAAGTACGAGAATAATAGAAACAGCCTTTCGTAAGCTTACTCAACGCTGTGATCGATGAGAATAGTTTGCTGTTATGATAACGCCGAATTTATCTAGACTAATTATGATAAGGTACATCAAAGTCATCACGCAAGTCTCCAGAAACGCTTTATGGGCGTAATGATTACAGGTATTGGCGCTCACCACACAAAAGATGAAGATGCTTAATATAAAAGTTGTATCGTTAAATGTAGTTTTTAGTTTTTCAGTAGTTGTTTATTTAATTCAAGTTTACCCCTAACTGAAAATAAAAATGCAAACTTACTCTTTTTCTATACATTTTAGTGAGCCATTTGTACAATTTCGGTAATAACGCAATATCTTAAGAGTGAAAGCTTCAAATATACGATTTGGTACATGCATTGATGATGATAACAAAGTACGCGTTTGATATAATTTTATAATGTAGTAGCTTATGGTCGATTTGGTAATTAATCATTCGCAGAATTAATGATTTTTGGTAATTAGGCAATATCTTAAGTGTGCATGTTTCAATTTCAATAAAGTTGCACATCATGTGGATGACAGCTATAACTTAGAAGCTTGCATTCTGACAATGTGAAGGCATTCAGTTTACATTTGGGCACTTTAAAAGTTACACAATTTTACAAATGCTTGTTAAAATTTGTACATTTGGTCACTTATGCAAAGTTAGACTTGTTAAAATGTGGGGTTTTTTTCAATAAAGCATCCTAATGCTGTTTCTAGAATGTTCTTCAAGGGTTTATTGAAGCAAAATGTTTTGTTTTTTATAGAGATTGCATCAAAACTAAACCCTAAACTGTTTGCAGGTGAGTTTTTAAGAGTTTTCCAATCACCAGCTTAAAATAAAGCATTTGCCTCAATTGAAATGGCCTTTGTGACATGCAAATGTACATGCTTTACACACTATCTTAATTACTTGGTGAAACGTAGTCAAGCGTGAAATATCTTCAAATTCGTATCCTTCCTGTTTTTCAGTCTTTAGCCGACGACTTAATTTCATGTCGATAACTTAAAATTATTGAAGCGTAAACGTTCTTTGTAAAGTTGTATAACTGACTCCATGTGGTTTAAAGACAACTGCTTTTGTCTATGTAAAACCATGAATTCCCAAAACAGTTTTCGACAGTAACTGTAGACTTACAATTGACCTTGCGTGCTCATTTGCATGATTTTAGAACCGTGACGACATCAGTTTTCTTTCTCGTAATGTGTGTTTTCGCAACGTATAATAGTTCTAATACCGCGGGAAATATAAATTTGTACGCGCTTGAACAGAACCTATCAGATTTATTTTCTGGCTGTCGAACGTCACGACACGACAAAACAAGCCTACGTCATCAGAAATCAACACAAAATAAGGGTTTGAAATAGATATTATCATCCGAATTTTATTCACGATAAAGCTTGCACCCATATATAATGATATTAATCTACAGCAGTTTCTTTATTTTAATAGCTGGGTAATACTAGTGATATATACAGGTTTTGGTACAATTTGTCTCCGACTCCTCATCATACTCGTATTTTGCTCGTTCGAATAAACTATAGGACAAAAATATATAAATCTAAAAAGTACCAACACAGTAAATTATCAAAGACTGATACTTTACACATGAAGAAGTTATTAATTAGCAAGGTAGAGAAAATATATGTCACCATGTAAATAAATGTTTCCGTTCCTTGCAATAAAATCTTTAAATAAATATTCTAGAAATACTCTTTACTAGAAGACCATATCTATAGTTGGAAAAAAGTAATTTTGTCAACTTTGTGTATTTCCTAGCTGTCTTACCTCAAACTTTCAATAGAATAAAACCATTTCCTATTTATGTTTTCCTACTAGCTAAACATATAAAGATAAAAACACAAGTTCCACTTTCACAACATACCTAATCTCATTGCAATTAATATCCAACTTATACTCGTCAAAGCTCAAGATTATGAATATTTGAATAAAATTAAGTTCAGTTTGACCAAAATGTAAATCAGATTGTAATGCTATATGAAGGTTAGTTATGTCCAGGAGGTATCAAACAATATACATTACCTATTGACCAAGACATTATGAATACGATCGGAAGAAATGCATAAACGATTACAAGTATTTCAGTGTTTGTGTGTGTGTGTTTTTTGAATAACTGAAAAAGAGTCAGGCTTTCATTATCCATAGTTTTGTACAACCACTCGCGACATTGTATTCATGTCAGATTGATGTTAAAGAATGTGCAATTATTGATCTGTAGTAGAGAAGACACAGCAGTATATAAATTAGAACAAACTAAGATGAACCGATGACTATGAGTTTCATAGTATTGCTATCGCCAGATCGCTGTATGTATGTATGTATGTATGTATGTATGTATGTATGTATGTATGTGTGTGTGTGTGTATGTATACATACTATATATGTGTATGTGCCTGCCTGGCGGCTTGACCGCTCGTCTGTCTGTTTGCCTTTCTGTCATTAAACAGTTGCCCTGCTCATAAACCCGAAGTGGGCAGATGGTTGCTTTAGTGCCGTTAATGGATTTCTGAAAGTCGTATTTCAATATCGAAATTATACGTGGAGAGTGAAAAGAAGCACCGATTTACATTTCAATGTACCAAAGGTCAGTCGTGCCAAAATAATCAATTACCCTTTATATGGAACTTGAAACGATTGCTGTCCCTCCTTCTGAAATATTCATATAGTTTTCATAACAGGATACCAATAAGGAAATGCAAATATATGCAATCATCTAAGGTGGAGTTTGACAATGTCATGTGTGTGGCTCTATCTCTTGCAGTACTAGTCGCCTTTCGAAAATGTACAATATTTGTTGCATTGATATGTTTACTTATATAAAGTAGATGAACCCGCTGTATGAAATATTCGGATATCCTTTGTATGCCATTCATATAGATAAAGGTCAGATCGAATTGAATGACAAGCCGTAATGTCATTTCGCCTCTAGTGTCAGACCCGCACGTCCTTATGTATACTTTAATAGCTTGTCATATGTCAATGGCTTCGCCGATTGTCGAGGCGCGTCTTTTATATGCATATCACAACTCACTCTTGTATTATACGCGAGGAATCCTTTGACAACCATTACTGTCCTTTGATGATTCTAAAGTTCTAGGCAAACATCTATGTATGTATGTATGTATGTATGTATGTATGTATGTATGTATGTATACAATCGGCTCATAAGAGAGAGAGAGAGAGAGAGAGAGAGAGAGAGAGAGAGAGAGAGAGAGGGGGGGAGGGGGGGGGGGGGGCACAAACATAACGACACATAAAAGTGTGTTACAAACCACCATCGTAAATTTGAGTTAACATTATCTCTAGTACCGGTTATATATTTTGATTTGCAACAGTACACATGACGTTTTTTCAAGCTAACAGACAATATCGTAAATGAAAAGTAGTCCGTGTCATCTGTAGTATTAGTTCTAGACCTTTCTAATTTGATAACCACGTCGTGTGTTTGATCCTTCATACACAACAATTCACTTGCTAAAATGAATAAAATGGGAGCGTTTATCTTTTTTGAATTTGGATAATTCGACTTGGCGGTGCGTACAAGGGTATATAACGTGGTGAGCCACAATGTTATAGAGCCAGCAACTCACTAGTACTTTCTCCACAACACTTACGCCGGTATTGAACAAATCAAACAGCGTTCCTTTTATCTCAATATGTCCACATTACAGTCTCGTCAACCCTTGATTGAGAGTCAACGTACGGCATTTTATAAGCACCAAACCCATGCAAAGTGCAAATTTACATGCTTGTTTGCGATCCTTCAAAAAGCTCCACTCACCTATCTTTTGGCACACTGAAACGTCTCACTCGGCCTGCAAGGCGACGACTGTTAGTTCAACACAGACGCGACTGCTGCCGCCATCTTATATATGTTGATTTGAAGCGGCGAGACTCTACCGACTGACACAATGATACTGCAAAGGTTCGCATAAGGCTGACCTAATAGAAATATTATTATAAGCATCCTACTGTGACCCCCGATTGTATCCATGACAACATGTCTGTATGATAATTATCCAGTGAAAATATGTTAACACATCTACCATAAGTATATGCACAGCTATCTCTAGCTATACTGTATTGTAAGTGATAATTGAACGACATACATATTTATATGCTTATATATATGTTATACTGAAGCCTTTCAAGAATGTAGATTTTCACCTGAAGCTGTTCAATTTACCTGCAACATGTTTGCCATACACGAATCACACTTTCAACTACTTGTAGTCTATTACAAGAAGAGACAGAATTACATTTTGGGAAATGTATTGAGAGAGAGAGAGAGAGAGAGAGAGAGAGAGAGAGAGAGAGAGAGAGAGAGAGAGAGAGAGAGAGAGAGAGAGAGAGAGAGAGAGAGAGAGAGAGAGAGAGAGACAGAGACAGAGAGAGACAGAGAGAGAGACAGAGACAGAGACAGACAGACAGACAGACAGACAGACAGACAGACAGACAGACAGACAGACAGACAGACAGACAGACTCAGTCCCCCAGTCATAAGCTACGGTCACAGTGGCAGGTAGGCAGACAGAGGGAGAGATAGGCAGTAAGAAAGGTAAGAAAGGCAGGCAGAAATCGATAGGTAAATCGAAAAAACGAAAATAAAGACAGGTGAGATGATGTATATCCATGACAGAAAAATGTATAGAGCGTACTGACATGTAGAGCCACAGGTTTCTAAAAGCAGTGTGGTTGTGATAGCACCGGATTATATTATCACGTTTATTAGCAACATTCTAGATACCCTAATCTCCCCACTTTCCCTTGGAGAGTATTTTCCGTCAAGCACACATATATATAGCAACTTGTAGTTTTGGTTAATGGATTTCGTCAAGAAGGCATAAATTCCTCGGCTCTATACGTTCGGTGCATTATAAAGTGCTGATAACATTTTATTGCAAAACTAATGACAGGTTGAAAGAAATTGCACCGCATTTCTCAGTAATATGAGGACATACTATTTTTGCATATACCATGTAATAAAATAATTACCGGACGACAAATTGGACTGTGAATATAATTACGAGTGATATAAAATACCCCATTTCCTCCAGTCAATCCACTTTGAGTCGTGTTCAGTCGTAGCTTTTATCAAACCGCACGCTATATTGTCGTCGTTGATTATCTCTAGGTAAACGTGGGCTACATTCATCGATCGATCACAGATTTTATAAACAACGACGACATTTTGCAGTGTGGGCGTCAGCTCACCGCTGCCGTAAAAGAGGCGAGACATCCAAAGCAATGTTGAAGTATGTGGTTCCGGAGAGTCCATGTTTACAACCCCAAAGCGCAACACGGAAAATAATTGCAAACCACACACACACACACACACACACACACACACACACACACACACACACACACACACACACACACACACACACACACACATACAAAATATTCTGAAGATACTATTAGTTGTCCGGTAGCATTTGATACAATTGAATGTAAGATTGTCTATGAAAGCGGTCCGTTTGAATTCTCTAGATTTCCGCCGGTAAGGCCCAGTAGCCGCAGTAGAAAATCACAAAACTTATACAAGAAGGGGCGTTTATAAATGGTTATATGCTATAGGTGTTATAAAGAGGAGAAGAAAAACAAGCTTGAATTGCAGGACAGATAGATTATTTCACAAACTATAAGGGGATTCACATTGGACAAATTGTGCCGACTCTGAGGCAACTCCCATCTTAACCCGACGTATTAAAATAAATGTGAATAATTTACGTCGTTCCAGAGGCTTAAGTTATTAAATTTGTCTTTGATGCGATAAGAGATGAAACAGTAATCTATCAGAACATGCCATCATTTTTAGAAAAAAAGGGTTATTTTCACAAGCCCCTTTTCGCTGTGAGCCAACGTTAATTCGCGCTTGGTAGAAATCACACATGAACAAAACTTAATTGTTAAAAGTGAAAAATCGCAAAACAAATTGAGTTGAGTTTTGTTGTGACCATCCAGTGGCTTCAATGAAATAGTCATTGTAAACCCGAATTTATAGTCTTAGTAGCAATATCAATATATGGTCTACCTCTTTATGACGCTGTGTATTACCTTTTTACATTCTCAGAGGTATCATTCATGGTGATGTAAAACTCGAAGCAGCATTACACTGACACTAAACATATAACTGTATGTAGGTGTTAGTTTCACAGTATACGTACATAAACCTTTGAATGTGATTGTATTCGCATGTCATATTTTTGTAGCAATGTAGCATCTATCGCTGTCTTGAAATTTCAAAACATAATGTCATTTAAATACGTGTATTTTCATATCCCAATTCGTCAGGACATTGTCTTTATTCAAAGTATTTGATACCTTCTCTCATATAATTATAGCATTATGCCATCTTGTTTCTTACGAGGTTGGACGGAACTTATGTTTAAATCCATTTTACTGTGTTTTTTGTCTCGACCAAGTGCTCAGTACGCAGAGAAAATGTAATCATTTATCGGGATGCTTTCCTTTTTATTCTATGTGACTCTTATCAGCATTATTAGCATACATGTTTAAATACGCAACCCAACACAAATCGCAATTTTCACCTTCTCTTTTATAAATGCTAATTCCACAATGTAAGTACAAAATGTAGTTGAATATATTCACATCTTTAGGAAACGTCTATAAATGCTCTAAACCATCAAGTGATATCTCTCAAGACAGCCATCACCACTAACACGGAGCATGCACATTTAGATATGTGTCGTAGATTGTGTTGAGTAGGCAAGTAGAAATCAAAACCTATTGTTGTTACATTGCATACAAAAGAAGTGAGTATCAATGGTAGATGCCCAATGATAAAAATCAACAATTACAAAGCATAGAATGTACCCATCACCTGACTAAATGTAGCAATGTTTGTCCGTACCCACCTGTATATCAAATATCCATAGGCCAATTTACGGCAAGCCTAAAACAATTTCAAGTGCTCAGTATATTTCAGTCACTTCGTTTTGTGACCTTTTTGACGACAGTCAATTTCGTCATAAAAATTCACATTTTGCAACATTATTCATGCAGCTACACTCATGTTATCAATGGCAAGCCTTCTAATGATATCTTGATCATTGACCTTGACCTTCATCGTCAAGGTCAAATAAGCATAAAGTGTCGTAAAACTTCGCATTTGCCCACTAACTATAGAGGCTTAGTAGATAGAAACCACAATTAAAGTGTCTACACCCATTATCCATAATGGCCTTTCAAATGAGACTTTGAACTTTAACCTTGACCTCTTTCTTAATGACCGAGTGGCCCAACATCATCACAATGCATATGTACACCTTCGAGATGCATGGGTTGATTTCAAACAAACCTGGTACCAATGCTGGGCGCTATGCCTTCGACGAAGACTTCCTAATATTGTTAAACCTAAGCGCCTGGCTCGATGTTTGATAAATTAGACTGGAAATCCAATCCGTGCGTACCCAATCACTATAGTTAAGATAGTGATCTTGACCTTAAACGACTCGTATTATGCATCAACACACATTTGTATGAAGGTCACTTTGCAAATAATGAACTTAGTTGATGACGTCAGATGGAAATACACCGAAGTATTGCTTACGTCAAGTAAAAAATGTGTTTCCGATATTTAACCCAATCGACCCTAGTTTAAGCCTCCGCTCCTAGACATTTGTTTACATGCAAAGGTAAAATGTTGGTTATTTAAGTCTTTTTCTGTATAAATGTTCTGTAAAATCCCCATTTCAGAGAAACCAAGCCTTTTAGAACTGTAAGGTTATATTTATACAATACAGACTGCATATTACACTAATCATCTACTTCACAGCTAATTTTCTACAATTACTTCTTTTACACCTAAGCTTCGTTGCCAAGAAACGCCAAATTGAAACTCTTTTTCACCTCCATTATTACATCACAGCTGCATAATGGGATTTACTTATTGGTTACTCGCTGAATATTCATGACTATTTATCTGAAGAAGTAATCTCTTAGGAGTCATGACTATTCAATGTCCATCTAATGAACAATGAACAATCATGTCTGCTAACACCCATCATGCAATGGATGCTTGCAAGCAGGCCAACAACATCCCTATGTATGTCTTCGCAAAACACAAGGCACCCACAACGTTTGAGTTCACAGTAACTTTAAAATACTGCCGTTGGTGGCGCTCTAGAAGTCTACGCAAAATACCGTACAGTCACTTCTGCAGGATTATTTTGGCCAAGGGAGGAATAAATCATCAAAGATAAAGCGTTTCAAAAATTCGAAGCCAGGCAGGGCATTGTCTGGGAATAGCGCGTGTTAATCGATGCATTCCTCATTCAGTGAAATGGTAGGAGAGGCGAGTAGGTAATATATACCATTACATGCGTACTCAAGGAAATAAAGGTATTAAAGTTGGGTTCTAGAGAGAGTCATTGTATCATTTCAAATCACATAATTTTCGAGCGGAAAACACAAAATTGAAATTTGTTTTCACCCCATTGCTCCTTTGAGGTACACATGTAATCACAATTGACGATTGGAATTATGGGAATAATAGGAGCAAAGATATGTACGGAGAGGGGAAGAGAAAGGTGGATATATTTTGTATGGGGCACATATCTAGTGTGAATGTATTGTGTATTACCATAAACACAACAGTACGGGTAATACGAATTGATCCAATCATACAAGCCACGATACAAAGTTTTTACTTATTTTTTTAAAAATCGTTTTATTTAAAATTATCTCTAATTCCTATTCTGTTTACGGTTGTTAACAGCAATGTTAAGAGTTTGAAGTCTCTGTAACTAATTCTATGATCAGTATCTCCAACATACTCAATATATATATATACTAGCAGTAACGATTCAATTTACCGTTACATGTATTTAGGATGAATGATTTTTTTGACCCGACAAAACCTGCATTATGTATGTCTTACCGAGAAATTCAACTTTTAAATGACGCCCTCTATGCCAAATTTAGGAAAATCACAACTATCACCAATGGAGAAACACTAGTGCGAATCTCATTGAATAATATTGTTATCAACGAAATTCTGGACCGTTCAAAAACAAAGTGGTTCATGCTATCCTCTGACTTTCATTGAAATTCCTAAAGTATACATACAAAATGTTAAAATGAACGATTATGAACTGAAAGCATGACCAACAAGTGAACACATTTTCTTCGTCCGCCCGTCCCATCGATCATGTTACGATTACAGGTTCATCCCTATGAGTATTCACACTAGACTACGTACGTAATGACAAATGTAAAAATACAAATAAAAATGATGACATCACTGCGAACAACTTAAAAAATGAAATAATCATTTAATTCAAGTACCTATGGAATGTAACTTTATTAATATAAGTATAATGTAATATGAGAATATTTGTATGTATGTATGTATGTATGTATGTATGTATGTATGTATGTATGTATGTATGTATGTATGTATGTGTGTGTGTATGTATGTATGTATGTATGTATGTATGTATGTATGTATGTATGTATGTATGTATGTATGTATGTATGTATGTATGTATGTGTATGTGTGTGTGTGTATGTATGTATGTATGTATGTATGTATGTATGTATGTATGTGTATGTATGTATGTATGTATGTATGTATGTATGTATGTATGTATGTATGTATGTATGTGTGTGTGTGTGTGGATTTGTGTATGACTTTGTGTATGTATGTGTATGTTGTGTGTATTTGTATATTATATGTGTGTGTATATACTAGACTAAGTGCTATCTAAGTACACCAATACTCTGAAAACATCAATACTCCTAACATGCAAAAATAGTATCAAGATCTACAAAAATGTTCTGACATCTTGTTGCCTTATTTTTCATCGTTTGATTGATGGTGCCTGCTATATTAAATATCACTTTGGATATAAACTTAAAACTGGGCAAAGAAGAAAAACGAAATACAGTCAGAAATAGAATAATACTAAATGTTTAAACACTAACTAAAATTCACTGTAATCTTTTATCCATTAATCTTAACAAAAAAAAAAATTTTTAAACCTGAAATGAATGAAATCAAAATCCTGAAAGATTAACTTTACATATGTGATGCTATAAGAAACAAGTTACAACTTAACTCGGTAAAAAAACCAACCTGATATATAGGTTTCTTTATGTTGATTTGTAATTAACTATAATCTACGTGGAGCACCCATTCTATGATTCTTAAATTCACTTTCTCAGTCAATAATCAAATTATAAATACTATCGCGACAGTGGTAAACTTTGGAAGTTTGTCAGTTTACAATATTGATATTTGAGGACGATGATCTTAGAATATAAGTCTTTAAAGTTTCCATCACTGAATTTACACGTCGGTTGGCATGGGTTTAAGCTCGCTTTCTTCTTTCTCATCGTCATCACCATCAAATTTTTCGTCAGGAACATAGTTACAGTAATTGACGGCAAAAATGATACCAATAACTGTCCCTGCAATCACGAAGAATACTCCAAAACTTATCAGCATTATAGCCCAAACTGGCATCGTGCCGGCTGTATAAAAATAAAGAAGAAAAGAAAAAGTGACGTCACAATTTCAGAATAAACGCTTCAGAGACGCCATTAGGCTGTAATGACGTCATCAGTACGGGCTTTATCAGACTGCCCTAAAAGTATGGAGAAAGGGAGATTAGACCGCGCCCACAACGTCAAGTCTATCAGTCTAAGACGCCGTATTTTCTCACTGAACACTAGAGGGCGGGTCAAAAACGGCAATATGACTAATGTACAATCGGAAGTTAAAATTGTTTATAGTTTCATTGCCATCTTTATAAGATGCGATTGGTTAACCCGTTTTAACCTTGTACACATGGCGAAAATCATCTTTTTGACACCTTCTGTTCAAGAAAATTCAACCCTATTCTCAGATAGAATCAAGAAAAGGAAACAAAAGGTTGACGTTCAAATTATTGAAATATAAGGTCAAAATTAAAATAGAAATAGTAATTCAATATAACCGTTGAGTGGGAAAAAAGATTGAAAACAAGACGGTGAACCCTAAAATTTCTTTTCATTATTTAAAAAAAACAAGCTTTCATATGGCAAAAAGGTATTATTTCCCTTTACATACAGGTGGATTGAAAAAACAATATGTCAGAAATGTGACGTACAATAATTACGATTCTGCGCAGCCGCACATTGAAGCAGGCTTGCTGTGAGGAAGAGAATGTACGATAATCTGTTGCACTCCATCTTGTATTTGTCTGTTTGTCTTCTGTCTGCTATTTGTTATCTGCAATATATAATACATCATTAACAGAATATATGTTCGCCCTGTACAATAAACTTCAAGCTACCATCATACTTCAAGCTCTATTTTTATCAGTAATTGTCAAAATACAAGACAGAAATTGGACTCTCCATTTACCTAGATACAATAGTAGTGTTGGCCAGTAGTCTGTCACGTTTGTTGGTTAACAATGATAACAATGTTCCGGACAAAATACAATGTAAATAGCACTGCGGTCAGGGAAAGTTTCAAGAAAGAGTTTCCAGATTTGATGAATATTTGCCATTTTCACATATTGCACAGTCACTGTGTTCGACGTTTATTCCAAAGGGACCCTGTAGCAATGACCTAATAGTGTTATTAGTATATTGTAAAATTCGAGTGGCTAGACTAGTTGTTACTATTTTTATACCTTTTAGCTGTCAAAATGTTGACTCGGTGTTTGACATGTACAGGATTAGCATTCCTCTACCGGAGCTAATATTAAAGTTTGTGTATCGGGTTATAACCAACTCCTTGTCTGAGTTGCTGCTGAAGTCTTGGATCAGTATTGGATAGTGTAAGACAAAGGGGGATTTAGAAGGTGTGAATTGAATTACGTAGCCTCTCCCCGTTCAGGGATGGTGAATACTTGACCAGTCTAGTTTAAAGTACTCAATATTCATATAATTTACAATTGTACAAATGACACCGTATATGGTATATGTCTACGAATGTTCTCAATCATCCAGGTATCAAGTTGATAATGACGTAATATAATTATAATCTATCCTACTGGACTAGCTGACGTTTTGAATGGCAACAGTTTGATGACATACAGGTACAATAATACCACCACAGTTAGCAAACTGAAATCGAGAATTGACCATTTATGTGTTTTGATAATACTCAAGAATAAAATGTTTATGATACTCTTTCTTCGACCGTTTGGTAAAAAAAATACAGCGGTCATAATACAGGCTAGTGTATGTCATGGTCATTTACGTTCGGTTTATTAGGGAAAGAAAAACTATCCATTGTGCCACATGTACAGACGGTTGTGTTAACAGGTGGTTTAGAAGAGAGGGGAGCTCAAATGGGAGAGCCGTTTCTAATCTGGAAAAACATATATCCAAATACGTGTATAAACACATAGTACTTTTTGATAAACTAAACGATTTGGTGTCATTGGCACTCCCTTAGCCGATCGCTACAAACTTGTAGGTTTAGCGATCTCAGGTGATTACAAGAGCGCCAACAATGAGAACGCTTTAATGCTGTCATCCAACAGGTTCTCACGCACCGGGATAAACATTTCTGGGGTGGAATGTTCTACTGTTGCCGATAAAAGAGCTGTGTGGTTTTATGATGATATATATTTCCAGTCGAAAATTCTGACACACACATATCCTAATATAGGACCCTATATATGCTGACAAAATGGTGTTGAACGAGGCTCAGCTTTAGCTACCTGCAGGTTTGTTTGTTCATGACTAGGTAGGTCGCATGACGTCACTGGTCGGCATTCCTGTGTTACGTTGATAACCTGATAACGTATATATACAATATTTAAATAGTTTCTCTCAGTCTTTGATATATATATGCATCGTAATATGCATTCTCTCAAACCACAGTATATTTTCTGCTGACGCAACGAAAAAATAATGAATAATGTGAAACAAGGTCAAACTAGAGTTCAGGTGTAATTTTTCTTATTGATGTTGATCACCAATTCATTGTTAGATTTTACCACTGTGTTTTATTTATGATTTGCAGTCAGTTTTATTGTGACATTGGAATTCAAGCCACCTGGCTAAACAGCCGGCAACAATGTAATAAATCATCAGAGAAAATATAATTAATATGAGAGGTCTTACTAGTAACGTCCATGATGCGAGCATACGAGCCAGTAGCCCCATCTACACGTAAGTCGTCCTACCTGAGGCAGTCCCAAGTCCTAGATAAATGTGTGTCTACACATAGGAAGGTTACAGCTTAGATGTCGTGCCTTCCGTCCTGACAGTACATAGGAAGAAGTCAGGAGGGTTTCAGGAAACCTCTCAAAGGTGTCCTAAGTCAGGACGGTTTTAGGACAGGTGCAGGACGCGTTTGCATCTACACGAGCTTCAAACTATCCTAAATCCTACCTCAGGTAGGATTTTTAGTGCCGTGTAGATGGGGCTACTGTCTACAACAACAATTTTTACGAACTAGGGTTTAGTCAAGCTTTCTCGTGGCCATGGTATCAAATCATCTCCGTAAAGAGAGAGATCTTGAGAGTTTATGCCATGGATAGCACTAGACTAACTTAAGTTATGATTATCATGGACACCAGTGGAGTTTGATAATGGATACCAATGGTTTATTTTGAATTAAGGATTTCGATGACCAAACTCTGTACTTCGAAGTTTCGATCATGGACACCAGTGGAGTTTGATAATGGATACCAATGGTTTATTTTGAATTAAGGATTTCGATGACCAAACTCTGTACTTCGAAGTTTCGATCATTCTTGCAGACTGAGTAAGTCGGGACTCGATTCTGACCATGTCCGTATTCCTTCTCCTTTTTGTTTAAGAACATGGTCAGAATTGAGTCCCGTAACTCAGTCTGCAAGCAAGACTAGCTATACACGTATATTGATATCGTATCGTACAGTTCAAGTTATGATCACGTGATAAATGCTATAAACAAGCAAAGTCCGTTAAGTCGGATCACAACACAATGCAAATTCCGAGTGCCAAGCCTTCTCTAGATCTGTTGATGAGTTTAGCTTGAGTCCATGTGTACACTCGTCGCACTACTTGATTGTTTAGTACTGAAAATCTCTGTCGGGGTTGTATTTTGTACGAAAAGGAGTCACTCGTTTGTTTTAAAATATGGCTGCTAGCTCAACACGATTTTATGGGTTAAATGGGGACATATTGGCGTACGTACGTACGAACCAACTCAGCATGAGCATTTTACATGCAACTAATACCGTCAAAATTATCGAGGACTAAACAGAAGAAAAAAGACAAAAACGTCTTACCTTATATCGAAGTTACATGAAATCAGATGGGATTATTGTGAAAACAGAGAAATGGCGCAGACACTCGTGTACCACTGTGGCTATCACTAATGACCTTTCCTTGTTAATATTCAACTAGAAAACTATTTTGATTTCCGTACGTGTGTGTGTTTACCAGAGCGGTATTTCTACACGTTGCTTTATTTGGACAGTTTAATAACTATATCAAAACTCTAGAAGACTTACAATGTAAAAGTAATTACATGGTTTTCATCTTTCAAGAATGTATTCATGATGAATCAAGCTAAATGGAAAGTCAGAAACTGATCAACCACTTGAAGAAAAGGGACGACGACAAAGCAATATTCCTATGTAGTGCTGGCCGTCAAATGATATCATATATACTGTGGTGATTACACGGGGTCAAGGTTCAACACCTGCTAAAACCTAGTCGGGCGGGGTCAGTGATATTCACATACCGTGGAATTTCAAACTTGTTGTGCTAGGCTGTACATGCTGTAAGCAGTACGCAGCCTGACGGGACGCCCTCACACATCGGTCAACCCCTCCCACCAGTGAGGGCGGAACAATACGTTGTATCTTACAGTCAAGTTAAGTGCACAATTCAAATACTAGTATATGTATGGTGCATTGATGTTGTTAATTGTGTCGATGTTTCGTTAATTCTTACCCGTTGAAAATACTTAACATATAATTTGTACTCCGGAAATGGGTTAATTCTTCAAATTGGCTGAAAGTCCTTTCTAACACTTTATTGATAATTGTTGTCTACAAGATACCACATACCATGCTATCAACATGATCAGCAATCACTCAAACAGGTCGGCTGATGTGTGAGGGCGCCCCGACACGGCGTGTCTTACACACTGGTGATAACTCGTGTCAGAAAGGTGGGATGTACTTGTTATTTTTATAAAATGTTTATTATTACACATATATGAAAATACACAACGGAAAAAAATGTCAAGAAATAACTAGTGGGGAACAAAAAGTTTTCAATAGAAATACTAAGCTGACATTCAATTTTAACAATGAAAACAATCGCTGTTATGTAAACGCATGTGGTTCAACGTTTATCGAGGTAACATGTATAAAAATAGTATTTATTATGAGAATCATTTTGACGACTGTCTTAGTCTTGTATTACAAGTGTGTTTATAACTAATTGCTGATATTTAAACAAAATTGACTAAATGACACTAAATCAACTTGCAATCCAAACAGAGCATGCTCAGACGCGCAAAGGACTGTGGGATTATTTGAAGTTGTAGTTGTGGTTTTGATAATCACTACTACATTATTTGTGGTTTCAACATGTCATTTTGTTTGCAAAAGTGATTAATTCACGTCTAGAAATGGAAGATATTGTATTTCCCATGATGCACCATTCAAGATGGCGAGTTTCTAAGTTTCAGGATTGCTCGAGCTCTTCGCTGGTAATCACAGTAGGGAAGGATTCAAGCTCGCCTTCTTCTTTAGCGTCTTCTTTTGTCTCGGTCTCGGCTGGAGGTCTGTGACAGCAGAATACAACGATAAGTATAGGAACCACACAGATCAATGCCATAACCAGTAATCCACCAAACACAGTTAGAATTATACTCCAAACCGGCATCTCAGCTTTAAAAAAAATACGAAATGTTGATTTGAAGGTATTGACCGTGAATGATATTGACCTGTAGTATGAGAAAATGTATCGATGCATATTTATTAATAACATATCCGTACGGTTGTTATTAAAACTATGACACTGACTCAGGTCTGTTTTAAATACGATATTTACAAAACTTCCACCATGAGTGGGAATAACATGGACGATATATAGTTTCTTGGTCGATCATAATGACCAATCAAGAATTCCGAACATTGCTGTGCCCGTTTCGGTCCCATCTGTACATTTGTCTGTCTTGTCTGTCTGTCTGTCTGTCTGTCTGTCTGGCTGGCTGGCTGGCTGGCTTTGCTGGTATGGTTGTCTATCTATCTATCTGTCTGGCTGGCAGTCCGTCTGGCTGACTGACTGACTAACTGACTAACTGACTGACTGACTGACTGACTGACTGACCGACTGACTTTCTTTCTTTCAAGCTGTCTAACTGTCTTCACATACATTACTGTCCGTCTATCTCACTGTCTATATGTATCTGTATCTGTCTGCTATGTGTTTTGGCTGTCTTGATAGGTCACTGCCCCAGTCCCTTCCTCTCCTTCCCTCCACAATCGTCACTGGTATGTACAATTCCTTATTTTTCGTAAACGGTGCAACACTTACCTTTTACTGTGGTCACATAATTACATAGAATGTAAATAAGAATGTAATAGAACGAAGTTCGCTGCATCATGTAATATGGGTCTTTAACACCTTTACTAGTATGCAAAGACAGACAGACGTAGAGAGAGAGAGAGAGAGAGAGAGAGAGAGAGAGAGAGAGAGAGAGAGAGAGAGAGAGAGAGAGAGAGAGAGAGAGAGAGAGAGAGAGAGAGAGAGAGAGAGAGAGAGAGAGAGAGAGAGAGAGAGATTCAGTAATCCAGTAACATAATCGAGTCATTTTGAAATTCGCACAAATAAACTTTGTCATGTCTTACTTTATTACTTGGCTGATCTCTCAGAGAGAAACGATGAACGTGGACTATATGTATACAGAATTATTTCCAAAAACTAAACGTTGTTGTCTGTGATGTGACTTGTTATCGTTTTGTTTAATAATAACCATGCATTGTACTAGTTTTTCTTCTTTTCTCTCCTACTAACAAGACTAAGGAGATATCACTTAGTACCTGTTTACAATGATTAGTAGGTCATGACATCAATGGTTACCATGGTCACCAGGTCATTAGTCGACAAATCGATTTTGATTATCTGATAGAGGGCAAGTGGTTGAGAGATTTACAATAAATTAAAGTCAATGATGGCTGAGGAAGTGGTTGATAACTCAATTGTTCCCCTTAGATATTAGACTTGCACAATCTCTGATCTTTTCTCATTCGTTATTCCAATAAAGAATTTGTTCACGAGTACAAATGTTTTTTTCGTGTGAAATTATAACCTAAGTGAGTGAGAGCTCTTGAAAGACTACTAGTGCCTACGAAAAATATATTTTTTTAAAGTCGACAAAATGGACTATGACACTAAAATGTGATGAAAAAATATCTGTGTTAGTCTATATTTACTTTAAAAATTCATATATATTGCCACATGAGTATAGAGATCACCCCCCCCCCCTGCTAATTATTGATTGGTAGTCTTCGTTTTGTAACGTGACCAATACGTATGTTTGTTATCTAATTTGACCTGGTTTGACCTGATTTGACCTGATTTGACCCAAATCGAACCTATCATTATTTCACTAGATTTATTCTCGTTATTTTTTGAATGACACTCCGTGTTATGACGTGTCTAATATAAATGATTGACCTGGTTTGACCTGGTTTGACCTGAATCGATCCTATGTGTATATATCTGATCAAAAGAAATAACATGTTGGTATAAATGTAAAATGAACATATAACAGTCTTGACTACATTAATCGTGATTTCTACTTCATAATTTGGCCACTCAAGCGACTTTTTAAAAAACCCAAAGATAGCAGGATGACTGATGTAATTGTAACATCATTATTACAAATAACTGCCACCTACGTTCTTTGTATTAAGTTAGCCAGTATACAGTCTCATAAAGCCACACCTTTATCTGTTCAGTGTACAGAGTATAGTGTATAGATACATGTATGTACATCAATTAGCAGTTAAAAGGTTTAATTATTGAAAGGGGTCGAATCTGTACATGTGTTTCTTTTCAGTGTGGGGAAAATTTCGACGAATAAAGTTCAACTAATGTAGCCATATTTACAAATGATTTCTAGTTAAAGGTACAACCTTTCATATTATGTGAGTTTTTCTAAGATAAAATACTCATATGCAAGTGTTTCTACCCAAAATAACTACCCATACGATTAATTCGTCATTTCAAATTGTTTAGCAAATATATTGTCAGTTTTGATAGAGATATATTTCACGTCAGGACTTCTGTGTTGCCTGTGTTTAGTTTCAAAGATTCAATCATGTGTTGGTACATGATAGCAAAACAGCAATGAAACAAATTGACGAGACCTTTTCTGAGCATGTCAATGCATGGCCTTCTATTCGTTTACTGCATGGTGTACCGTCGATATGGCTAAGTACATAGGTTAAATGATTCACAGGACTGCGATGGTAGAAGTGTCTGACCAAAGTATATAATCACTAGCTGTAGTAAAGTTTAGCTAATCAAAAACTGACTAAAGGTGACGTTACAATATCTTACCGTAAGCTGTGTGTAGTATACCAGACTTTATGCTTGGTATAAATTCTCCTCGTTGTGTAGAAAAGTCACAAACGATGTAGCCACCTGTGTACTTCTGTATCTACAACCGATTCTCTTAGGTTAATATTAAACTTGTAGGCCATGTTGGAATGAGCGTTACTACGTACACAACAAATTTGGAACGGATATGACGCTATGGTAGCGAATATTAAACATATGAAATAAATATACCATACAAATTATAATATTGTAGAGTGATAATTCAGATAGACCTTCTGATAAATTTAAAATTTGTGGATTACAAATCCGACTATGGAACATTTCAGTAGAGCATCGCGATGTATACGTACGTGATAAATGTGTCATACTACCGGGGTCATCTAGATCAGTATCTCCTAAAGGAAGGAAAGGTAGCTGGGGCCGGGTCACGATCAGTCAGTTTAATACAACAAATGTATTGTTTTATATATTGTGTGATGGAAATCTGGCTGTTTTACAGATTGTCTGGGGAAATTTGAATACTCCTGGCAATAGACAATTGATTCGTGTTTTACCTACAAGTAGGGTGTCGTAGTATTTTCTGCAAAATCTGATCTCGCCAATTTTAAGATTATTGATAAAGCCATCGTACTGCCAAAAAAAGGTAAATTGTGTTTTAGAGAGAGGGATAAGACACAAGCCAGCCAGCCAGCCAGCCAGCCAGCCAGCCAGCCAGCCAGACAGACAGACAGACAGACAGACAGACAGACAGACAGACAGACAGACAGACAGACAGACAGGCAGGCAGGCAGGCAGGCAGGCAGGCAGGCAGGCAGGCAGGCAGGCAGGCAGGCAGGCAGGCAGGCAGACAGACAGACAGGACAGGACAGATATTTTCATACAGTTTCATGCTAATTTGAAAGAAACATTTTGTATGTACACACAACCACTGCAGTGGTCAATACATGTAGTTTCATTAAATTGCATTTTGAATTGACTTTTTTTAATTCACATGCAAATGCGAACGGAAACGTCTAGTATTACAAGTATGCAAAACCAATCATTCACCTTGACTTTCTGATCATCTTGACATATTATTGTGCCTGCATATACAATCGAGCACTAACCATTGAGGGCGTCCTTCTTTGGATTTTGAATATGATAATTGATATGTTATAATACCATAGGAGAACTGCTGACTGTTTAGCGTCTGTATGCGCTGTAGTGAGCACCCCTGCATTTGACTTGTCTGAAGGTGTAATCAATGTGTTCCTAAGAAGGTTAAGGATTGACTTATTTTGTAAAATATGTTTATCTTTACGAGAAATAAAATTCCACGAAACTTGTTTTGTATGATTCCTTATTTTTAAGGCAAGTCGTAATATAATGCACTGGCTAAGAAGCGGACTCTGAATGATGTCATGGTCGTCAGTACCGACTGAAATTTGAGGTTGTGTGACAGAGGCAAAGTTTGTTGTGTATGTCTAGACCTGCCGAGAGTATATGTGTATGTGTCATGCCCATTAATTCAAGTAATACATCCCAGTTTTAAAATGCCAGCAATACCACCAATATCATTACCAAAACATATATTATTTTAGCTTGGTGTCCGTCTGGTCTTGGTTTCTGGATATGAATCTCATGTCGGCTTTCTAAACGAGTCTGTCTCTGTCTCTCTTTGTCTCTGGGTTCCTGTCTATATACAACTACTTTACGTATGTGCCTTATGCGTCTGTCTGTCTATCTGACTGTATGTCTGTCTGTCTGTCTGTCTGTCTGTCTGTCTGTCTCTGTCTGTCTGTATGTCTGTCTGTCTGCCTGTCTGTCTATTTGTCTGTCTGTCTGTGCCTGTGTCTGTATCTCTCTATCTCTCTGTGTGTCTGTCTGTTTGTCTGTCTGTATGTCTGTCCCTATCCATCTCTCTCTCTCTCTCTCTCTCTCTCTCTCTCTCTCTCTCTCTCTCTCTCTCTCTCTCTCTCTCTCTCTCTCTCTCTCTCTCTCTCTCTCTCTCTCTCTCTCTCTCTCTCTCTCTCTCTCTCTCAACCCCAATAGCATTGTTACTGTCCTTCCTGAATAGAAAATACAATACAGTAACCTCTGCACCCCCTGAATAATTCATCAATGTGTTTATGAATATGTAATGTTGATGATTAAATTAAAAAAACGAGTAATATACCATGATGCCAATAATGTTTCCGTTAATTCTGGTTTCTTTTAATGATCATCAATCCATTTTAATACATAGTATTTACAACTGAAAGGTAACTTCTTGGTTATGATAACAGAATTATATATACTATAGTTGAAGAAAGGTCGTTCGTTTTCATTTGCGTTTTATCTGTTTTGTCTCTGCGTCTATTGTATGTGTTGTCTGTGTTCATATGTACGTAATGTATGTGTGGGGGAGGGTGTGATGTGCGTGTATGTGTGTGTTGGTGTGTGCGTGTTCATGTAAGGTATGGGTATCTGTGTGCCTGTGTGTGGGGGTGGGGTGTGCGTGTTCATGTAGGGTATGGGTATCTGTGTGACTGTGTGTGTGGGGGGGGTGCGTGTTCATGTAGGGTATGGGTATCTGTGTGCCTGTGTGTGGGGTGGGGTGTGCGTGTTCATGTAGGGTATGAGTATATGTGTGCCTGTGTGTGTGTGTTGTATGTGTTCATTAAGTGTATGCTATGTATGTTTGAGTATTTGTGTGAATGTTGTGGATGTGTGTCTCCCTCTGTACATGCAGTGTATCTGAGTGAGTGTCTGTTTGAGGATGTTGTTTGTAACTATGTGTGAACGCATAGCCATGTAACTTGCCTCTCAGACTCAGTGTGTGTCCGTTGTGCTGTATCTGTGTCAGCGTGTACGAATAACCGTATGTGTGAGTTTGAAAACAGGACTCAAGGCTAGTAACTGCTCATAACGTATTTATACTTGTCAATCGATGCCTATTTAAAGTCGTATGGTGATATGATTAGAATCAAAAGTACTAGTAGTGTTCAGATACATGATCATCCTATCATGTTCTTGGCTGACTCTTGTAATAATTCCTGCTCCTTGACATTGTCAGCCGAGATTTGACATTCACAATTCCTAGAATTAAATCTTCACTGGAAGACAAATGAAATATCGTGTGGGATATAATTGTCTGTTTTAATAGTTCATTAAAAGTTCAATGTACGCGCTTCAAATTCCTTGTTGAAGCCTTGAGGCAATATATTTACATAACATAACATAGCAATTACAATTATATTACATTTTTAGAACTCAAATGACATGTCCTTATAGTTTCTATTGTGCTAATGGATTTTGGATAACTAACGAAAAGTCAGGTTTGTACAGATATATTTTATCTTCTGGTATCTTATTACAAGAAGATCTGTAATCGTTGTCATAGTTATAGTATCCGTTATCTCCATAGCAACGACTATCGTCAATATTCTTGGCGCAGGCAGCTGTATCTTTGTTATTATAGTATTGTTCTCCAACTTGGCCGTTTTCAAGATGTTGGTCATTTGTTGAGATTGAGCACTGCGTCCAACTGTCTTGGTACTCTGTCGTCGAGAACCCGTCGCTAACGTACGCTATGTCCGATAAGTCAGTCGAACAGGACGTCGACGAAGACAGCGACATGGCGATTCCCGAAGCCTCATTCCAGGCAACTTTAATGTTCTCAGTATCTCCATGGTGGGAAAAATCCCAGATCTTTTTATTCCATGGACACTTGCAGAAACAAAATGCGGCAACCACCAACAGTATACCCACACCCACGGCCAATACCAATAACCATGACGGAATTAGCATGTTTGTAAGTCTACAAATGAACCACAGAAAACACAACAAACGTGTATAGAATTACAATCACGAGAGAATCATATATTTTTAGAGAAGGAAACTATTTCAAGGTTTCCGGTACCCTAGTCGTATGACGTTGAAAATAGCAATGATAACCTAAATTTCCATTAAAACATCAATTATATCACTTTTGCGCAACAGCCTACAGCTTATATACATTAATATATAGGTATATGTATATGTAAATCTAAGAACGACCGAAAGCCCAGAATAGAGAATTTACATACATATACCTTACATTGGTGTATAAAAAGTATTCAAAACATTCAACAAAGTTCAAATGAGGTGAAATAAAAATCCACGATCCGCAGAAGTACAGCTTAAAATTTGACGTTTCAGCAATCACATTTCTCTCAGAGCTAGCTAAAATCGGCACACTTAATACATTCGTCTAATATTATGGGATATAACCAAGATCACTATCAGAATAACCTCGGTTAAACTATTTTTAAATGATTTTAATTTCGATGCATGTCTTCTATAACTTTAAAATTGTCTTCTGACATTACTAACACAATTGATTGCATAGTAGGGATTTTATGAACGCTTTTGGTAAATATTATAGATTACGTCATCGGACCGTTAATAAATCATATTTTGATACCAGATTTGCAGTAGTGGCTAAGTTTTGCTTTAGTAAATACAATATTGCAAGTAACTTATAAATATACTGCATAAACTACGCCAAAATACTTGTAAACTTAGCTGTGCCCCATTACAACAAAAATCATAAAAGCTGAAACAAAAAGTCTCCTGGCTCGACAAAAATCTCACTAACATTAATATTGCTACAGATTTTTGTCTGGCCAGACAACAATCTCTTTGATGTTGTAAATCTTCCAGTGGCTCAACAACAATCTAATTAATATTCCTACTTGTTATCGTCTGGGATGACAAGAACTGAATAACAATATTGTTACATTTTAGTCAATTGACTTTCAATAATATCAAAGAACGCGCCAGCCTTAGGTTTACCAGGGACATATAAATTTGGCAATGATCTTCTAAGATAATGGTAGCACACGCAAAGAAAGTGTAACAATATCGGTAAAGATCTTTGTCAGACCAGACGATTGACGAAACGCTGTTGGTAGTAAGAGTTTGTCTAGTCAGACGATAAAATGTAGCATTATAAATGAGAGATTTTTGTCGAGTCAAGCCAGGCGACGTTTTGTTTTAGGGTTTATGTTTTTCGTTGTAAATTATATCTTTGGACCATTGATATTTTCTTCACTGTATTCTAGTCTTAGCAAAGATTGGCGTATTGAATCATATCACTCATTACTAAAAGTACATACCATAAACAAGTTAAATTCGTATTACACTATATCGACAATCGAGTTGAACAACAGTTACATTTTGTAAAGTGTATCCAATCACGTTCTTAAAAAAAATTGAAAGGATTTTTTTACTTTGGGAACACACTCTCTTTCTTGCAATTGATTGATTGGTTTTTAAACTATCGAAATTAGGAAAAAATGAGAGATTAGATACTTACCAGTAAAATGTATTTGCAGACGTGATTGTTGGATGCTTGAATACCGCAATCCTTCCAGCAACTGCCGAGAAGAGGGAAGCAACGTTTACCCTAATCTTTGGAAATCTGAACTGACGAAGCACACGACAGTTTGTTCAGGTCAAGCCACGAAATGTGATATCTTGATTGTGTTGTTATATTTAGATACTGTCTAAAGTATCCTTATCGAACGGAGGGACTGTTTCCAGATCAAATACGTAATACTTTTGTTTTGACATGAAACTTGGAATAACATTACATCGCATTAACATCTGTAGCATTCAAGTTGGTTTCTGGTGTCTGATTCTATAAACAGGGAGAACAAATACTTTGGTTTAGAACACTGGGTACCGTATGCGTTTGATCAGTTTATTCTAAGTCGCGTCTATCAGTGTGACCTACTATGTATGTCACCTCGATTATTTAACATCGCAAGTGAAGGCTGAGTTGTTATCTGCGTGTTACATGCTTCCTGCACTGTTCCACTGTCCTCGGAGATTTCAAAGTCGCAATTTCCGCCATCTCATGGCGATGTAGTTCGAGGTCATATCTGTGTACATGTACTCTGTGCTTTCCGCTGACTTGTTGGCTCCTATTCCAAAAATAGACGGATCTGCTGCACGATCTTCTCTATCATCCGCCTTCACAACTGACAAAAAGGGTGAAGGTAGGAGAGGGGTATTTTTGTCACTTGTAATCGCCTCTTCATTAAAGGCCAAGGATTCGTTCCCAGGTTAATATCTCGTCACTGTTATCTTATAGAGGATTAACAGGATCATTCGTTTGTTCTGAACCAACTTTTCTATAGCTTTGCCCGACAACTACTTCTTAAACCTAGATTTAAATCCAAACCTGAATTAGGCCTTTAAGTGTAAATCTTATAGGTAAAGATTGTCAGACAGTGATTTGATACCGGTGTGATCCTTTATAATCAACCAGATATTTCATTTTTATTCATAACAATTTTCGATGTACAAGTAATTTGCGTAAAACGTTAACATTAATTTTTTTTTCTTCGTTATTCGTAAATTGAGCTTTGTTAGGCGTAAATCTCAAAGATGATTATGTAATCTGTAATTTAATCTTCTACTTCTTAAACCAGAAGTCATTGTCTGAAAAGTCCCCTACGTCTCCACCACTCCTCAAAGAACAACAGATGCCATCCCCTCTATGACGTAAAGGTCAAGGGGCAGTCACGTGTGTGTTTAGATGCAGCAGCCAAATTAGCTATACATAAAGTCACATGTAACCAAAATCATATTTCCAGTTAACATGGAAATATACGATTGTCATTCTTTTGAATTACATATTAAATGACTTTTTATAGCAGATACTTTCATTTCCAGTTTCTACGAAAGTTCTGAATCAGTTAGACACTACGTTCGTGCATATGTAATACAGCAGTCTGGGGTCATTGAGGTGAAAATGTTATCCTTGACACGTGACAGTCACGTGCGACCACCTCTCAGGAGATTGATTCATTCAAAACACGAGCATATTAGTAGTATGTGATTCAAATTCATTTGCATAGCCCTGACCAGTACATTGCGTATTTACACGGAATTCGTCTCACGTGATTTACGTGATATATTCATTATGTAACTATTTGCAGAAGTCTAGAAGTCACGTGAGTAGTTATCAATCTGTGTAAAACATCTTTTGTTTTAATTTGCCAAAATGGAGTAACTAGTTACCCTGATATTGATGACGTCATTGTCCTCATATATATCCGGGCTCCTCGACCTCTAAGTCATGAAACAATACCTTCACCCACATGACCTTTAGAAGGTTTAGAAGGTCTTTAGAAGGACGTTCGATCACACACATTTGACCCCAATAAATGAAACCCATACAATGCACTAATGGTCTGGCTACTCTCTGGACCTGTAACTCCACTACAGTCGTTCTCTAGCCATATTTAGAGAGAGAATGAGAGAGAAAATCACACAGACTACGTGTATATATGTGTATTTGTGTATGAGTCAATCTAAACGTGTGTGTACCCAATTTGTAGTTTTAAATATAGATTGCTACCTGGCACATAAAATTATAGTTCAATCGTGTGAATTTCCCCCGATACAAAGGGCTATCTCGGAAAAAAACGAGTGAAAGTATACATTAATCTAAATAACTCCACTAGAATGCTTGTAACTCGAGCTAGTCAACTGTTTATAACATGTGGCATATTTATGTGTAGGTACCAAGAATATCCTATCGTAATTTTAACAAAGACGCTGAATCGTCATATTTTTCGGGGTCCAAAATTATTTACACGTTATCATGCCATGTTACGGCATGTACCATAGTTTTATTGTCGGACATTACGTATTTTTAACTCATAATTTGACTCAGAACGCCTTGGTGTATCATTCTAATGACGTCTCACGAAACGAGAATCTCGTGGTAAAATTTCACATACCAAATGGTGTATAATGACTTTCATATTGCAATGACGCATGCAATAATGGCGCTCATTTTACAGTGTTGCCAATTTGATATGAATATAAACTATAAATTAGCAATATTTTATCATTGGTAATATAAATCATACATAAGAATGTCACCATTCTTTTATCGGCATGCCATACACTTGACGAACGACATACCACATCTTCAGAATTTAAATGGTCCTTTCTCTTTCAATTTTTAGTCAGTCAGCTAATTGGTTTCTCTCTTTCTATTTGTTGGTTGTCTCATAAACATCTTAGCATACAATGTATATATACTAGTAAGTTATGTTAACGGATGGTTTATGTATTATCATGTCGTCGACTTTCGAATCTAATATTAATTCATGCCATATCCACGACTAGAACGCTCGCTAGATTCGAAAGTCAACTTAATGGTAGTCTCTAGTCTAGAATACTGCGAGTACCATAAGCACAGAATGTACACAATCTTAGCTTGTAACGCATCCTTAACTGCCCGTATGACCATTTTCGCATGTTAGGGCAATCTTTCCGCCGTCGAGAAACAAATACCAGGGAAGCGTACTGTTCCCGCAAATATAGTCTACCTGTAGACGTGAGAACGGCTAACGGTATTTCAATTTTAGAGCTGATATTTTGAATTTCGAATTTTTGGTAGAACGGCAGCAAAATTCGAAATTCAAAATGTCAGCACTACAGACGACGTGACGTCAACCTTCTCACGTCTCGATTACCATAAAGATGACAACTGCGACGTGTATTGTGCACCTTTCGTTCGTTTTCCTGTATAGAAATATCTTACCATTTCGAAGTGAATATCAAAATACAATGTACCACACAAAGATAACTTATATTCTCATTTATTTCAAACTGCAAATAAAATCACTGTGATATTTGTTTACGATTTGTCCCACATCTTTAGAGATAATTAAAAAAATACTGACGTCTGCTCCCGAGACATGCAAGACTATATCACGTAATCTTTCTAAATTGACTTTGAAATTATATAATGTTGCAGTGATACAATAAAAAAAGGATTAACATAATTGTTTATTATTATTATTATTGTTTATTATACAGTCCTATTAAGTTGGCATTAGTTGAGGTTCTTTTTAAACTGTTTTTCTCCATGTGAAAGTACCGTCACAAAACTTTGATTGATCAAACTGAACTATTCTAGTGTTATATCTAGTATCCACGTATGCCTTCCATGACATACAATTGCCTTCTGGAATTTGTTTGAACAGCTGATTGCATAGACTATAGTAGGGCTTTCCTCGAATTTTTTTTATACGTACAATAAATTACGTCATGTGATCGTTTATAAGTTATATTTGAATACATGGTCTGAGTTCAGTCCTTTGCAAGTAATTGTTAAATAGAGTACTCTGAGAACCTTATAAACATCACAGACAAGTAAGAAACATACAGCACAACATTTCATTAACGTCAAAGACCGTTGCTTATAAACTCGGACTGATGAGTCCCGTTGACGATTTGAGACAGTACTGCCAGTATTGATAGTGTGTAATTGTTTCCAAACTTATTACCTATCCTATGCCAATTATATGTAAAACACTATCGCAGTGTCATATTTATAATGTATTATTTTGGCAATATTTGGCCAAGCTATCTCTACAGCTACAGATGAAATCCAGCTAACTATAACAGTCAAGAAAGAATTGCTGACTTTGTTTGGTGAATATGGCCAGGTAGAAGTTGTATTCGTGTTAGAAAGAAATACGTCATCAATAAATCTACACACATTTCACTAACGTCAAGAATGCTTACGTTGACACTTGTGTTGTTACGAAAAACTCAAATTTATAACAAATGTTGAATATATTATACTGATTCTATGTCGTATGTCAGTATACCACGTGACCTGTCATCACACCCGTCCAAGTCGAGGCAAATATTAAATTTAGCATATATTCAGAAAGAACAGTTCAGTTTTTCCTACATTGTTTTACAACGTTATTTTTATCTAAATAATTAAAACTTGAGAAGTCATTTTTCATCTAAATGAATACTTTTATAAAATCATGATATTGTATTCTTGTAAATTGTTGCCTTTGGTGGGCAAAATCATCATTTATAATATACTATCAGCGTTTTCATACATCCTTCAGTGATTGGCTTAGATAGTGTCACGTGGTAAGGATTAGTGACCCATGGTGACCTCGATTGGCATAGAGGGAACACTACAGCTATTTGTCTTCGATTTCCCTAGGGTACTATGATTAATGTGGCATGGGAGCCGATTTGCTAAGACTGGCCAAAGTACTTGTCAAAGATGAGTGGTGAAAAAAATTATTTCGAACATTTCCCAGCAGATAATATTAAGATAAATACTAGCGGTTACTACATCATTGGGGTTTATATTAATGGAACACTTGGTGCACGACTGACATTGACACTGGTAGGACCCGTCACTGTACTTGGAGACGGTATATCCGACAGTGTATTTCGTGATCCATCGTATGTAGTCGTCTCGTCGTCATCTTCGTCGTCGATAAATTGCAAATCTGCATATCTGTCTGCTGGTTCTGACGTCACTGCATTTTGCAGGAGGTGAAACATTTCACTTCCGGGGCCACCCGATTCAACGACTTCACGATCTTCTACCTTTGCTTGCACGTGATTGATTTTGTTGTCCATTTCTCCAAGGGCTTCAAACATGTCATATTTAAAACCTGATATGTCTTGCTTCAATTGAACCAAAAATGGATCGGCTTCCTCTTCCTCGTCTCGTTGTTTTTCGTAGTGGTATCGTTTAACTGCATCAGTAATCACGTCCTGCCAAGATAGAGAAAGACAAAATAGACCTAGTAAACTCTTCGGTACGAACTTATTTCCCTTCCAAAATGTAGATGAACAATCTTGTAACTTTGTACACATCTTTCAATTTAATTTTAGCCCCGCCTGGTAAATTTGCCTGAGTGACAGCATTCATACATGTCTTCATTATTGAATGTTCCCATCAACATTACAAAATGTTTCATCAGATAGGGGGGTCTAAATAGTTTTTTCTGATGTCTGCTAAGCAGTCACGTAAAGCTTTCTCATTCAACAAAGTCATGGTTAACAATCATTTGGAATTGATATGTGCACATATAGTGATGACGTCATTTTACTACTCTAAAAGCTACGTCATTGAACCATACGTACATTACCTCTTACGACACTTGATTGTAAGGATATCAGAAATATTCGTTTGAAACTTAAACTAGTTTTCTCGAAAACATACTTAGTTTATATGAAATTAAATTACCGAGTATTCCTTCAACTTCATTTCGATAATGGTCTCTCTTTGCTGCAAGAAAAAACAACACATATCTCGGTGTTAGAATAGAAACATAATTAACTTTATGCATTTCAGGAAATATATGAAATTCTAATTCTTGTTACAATTTGGATAATATCATTTTATCGGTTCATTTTACACAAAATATAGGAATAAACACGTGTTGATTTGCAAGCTTTATCTTTTGTTATACAATTTATGACAATACTAGATGTCTCCCTTAAAATGACACCATGACCTACCCTAAAAATGTAGTTTTAACACATAAATTATATATAATTTAGCATGTGAGTTAACACAAAATACTATTACATTAATATATTTCTTAAAGGAATAGAAATGATCTTATAATTTTTCACAGTGAAACTTATATTTCATAATTCAAATTAAGTGTATGCTAGCTTACACGCATACACACTGAGCCACACTCAAATATAGAACAGTATATTTAAAAAAGACACTGACAGAAATAGAAACACAGACACATAGGCAGACAGAATTAGAAGCACACACACACACACACACACACACACACGCACACACACACAATACTTACAGTTTTCTGGTGTTCTGGAGTTTTACACAGACCATGTTTAAACCGAAGACAGAGGGTCTGTAGAGAGGCCCGACTTGGAAGCAAATTGAAAGGTGGTGGTAGAGCAGCGCCCTCACCGAAGTAACTCATCCATAATTCCGCCCTTGAGTATTTCCACTGTATGTCGGCATCTTCCTACAAATACAAAAATAATTCAAAGGTGACTTCGTGTGCCAGATCAAAGTCACTGCAGTTTTTAAGCTGACTGTTTTTGTTAATTTCTTGATTTCAAAACCGTAGAGGTACCATGCCATGTAATGTATCTTAAATACGTTGGTACATGTCATGTACATCAGCTTAAATCAGATCACCTGTACACTGGTGCAATACACCGTAGAAAGTTAGACGTCACATGTCATTTAAACATAACTCAGGGCAACCCAGGAGTACAACAGTGCTATCAATTAGTGGGATTTCGCGTCTGTATATGTGTGGGGGTTTTCTTAGAGGATATCTTTTTTATCTTTTTTTAACCGTGCGATTCTCACGTGAAAACGGAACTTGAAATTGAAGCACGTTTCAGAGCTCCTCAGCAAAGGGTTCTATGTTTTCTTTTTTTTACCTATTTTGTTCTCTTTTACATGTTTTCCTTTTTAGTTCGTTTACAAAAAAAATAACAGTGACCTCACCTCTACCCTGGTGTACGTCTTTGTCATCATAGCAATGAGAATATTCAAGAGTACAATAATACCAATCACGTGATAGGCACCATATAAGGTCTGACCAATACCCTCCACAAAGCCTCGATCTCGTCCCTCTATCGCCAAACCTTCCAGTTTAGTAACTCCAAATATCGCCCAGAACAAAGTATTCATGGTTTCGCCCATGCTGCAACATAAAACAAAAGATTTTTTGATATAGACTGTAATGGCGCTATTTCTACATGTGACCCACGATTTTGATGGTGTTTTCCTTGTCATGGGCGTATGCTCCGATTAGAGGAAAAACGTTTGATTTCGGCCAGAAAAATGTCTTCAACTTGACTATAAACAGCTCGTTTGACGATCTTTCTACAACAAATTCAAAAACACATTTTGTATTGATGATTGTGCGAACTTTCCTGGTGTCAGATTTTCAGTTCGTTTGTTCACCAGCTTTATATATGAGTACGACCCATTATGTTTCACATGATATCAAAATTACTATGGAATCTAGGGTAAGCATTACACAAGAATTTAGCTAGAAATAAAGTAAACGAAATATGTATGGGAGAATTCGAAGATTCGTCTGCTAATAGGATAGGGTTGATAAAAACATTGCTCACCTTCCGAATGGTTGTAAGCAATCATCTTCTTGCGCCATTTGACATTTCAGTTCAGCAGTCAGAGCATGGTACCAATATAATTGATTCAGTCCAACGGAGAATGCTACCCACACTAAACAAAATATCATCATGAATTTGGAAATATCTTCAAACATGCGACCCAATGAGATCTGCATTGGACCGACTTGTAAACTGACAACTGTGATGCGAATTAACCGTAGAAAACTGAATACTTTGGCAACTGCGAAGAAAGCCCTCGATATGATATCGACGTAAGATATATTTCGTTGCTGCAACGCGACCTGTGTCATTTCTGCTAACACGCCGGCAGTGGTTGTTGGTTCTTGTCTGGTTGAAGTTGATATCTCGTCGGCAAGTTTTGATAGTGTAGCGCCCTCACCGCCTTCAGAGACAAATGCAATCGCCGTATGGTTTGAGTTCATAACAGGGGCTGAGACGCCTTGAACTGGTCCGTTGAAATACTGCAAAGAAATGATAAACACAGATTTTAGATTCTAAGCATGATTTTTAAGCATGCGTGGGTGGATGGATATGGATGGATGGATGGGCGGCTGGTGGGTGGATGGATGGATGGATGGATGGACGGACGGACGGACGAATACATAACAGGTCATATTTAGACACGTACCTCAACAATTAGCACAGTTCGTAGACATATCCACAACCAGAAGAGTAGTAAGGTAGAATAATCCAGTAACTTCATTTGTAAATTATCAGTAACACCACGTGTTCCATTCTTCAATACAGTTGAGATTTCTTCCCACGTCATACCTGTCATACCGAGTTGAGAATAAAATGTTTTTTATTAACTCTGCTTGTGCTGTTTCATAAAGTCTAAATAGTTCAGTGGTGCTAGACCAAACTATGTACACAGAACTTGAAGGTTACAATGAAGAACAAGGTCAAGGTCAAGGCCGACATAAGTTATGTACTAAGCTTTGTGATCACTCATAACGTATATAGTAGTATTATGGTAGTATATAGTCTATCTGCTAGCCCTCGGATGTTCTTCCGATACAATACGACACCCGACCGAACATCGCTATTGAGGATGGAACATCACTGCGAACTTCGTTCGGTTATCGTATCAGAAGAAAGCCCGAACGTCTAGCAGCAAGACTATACATAGTATATCTGCATTTCTATATGTCTCCATATAAATCTGAACCGTCGTTGTTGGCGCTCTTTTAATCGCAAAGCACCCACAAGGACGATTCTTTAGTCTACAATCTTCACAATCTGAAACGGTGCACGTGTCTTTGATTTGTGTTTTTGTTTCTGAACGTCAAAACTTCAAACTGTCAAATTTCTTGACTAAGAAGGATGGGCAATCTTACCCACAATCCAGAACACGATGAGCCATTCTTGTATAGATAACATCACATTCTGGTTTCCCGCCAATAGTTGATAGTAAAGGTCCTTATTGGTCAAATCTTGGCCTTCCATGCCACTGGTCACGTGTATTCTCTGCATTCCTAATATGGTCAAAAACGTGAAGGCTGACGCTGTGTTGCATACAAATTTAACGAATGGAATTTTCAAGAAACCCGAAAACCTAGCCTCGGGTGCTATGATATAGGCCAATGAGAAGACAGGAAAACACAAGCCGAAGACAAGGGTTAGAAAGAGACTTTTGAGCATGCTCTGTTGGCGCCAGTCGGGTAATCCGTGATACCACTTCTCAATGAGTAACTGTTGACAATTCGGATGGGTAACAAACTGAAAAAAATACCAATTATGGATGAGATAAGTTTGGCTTCCATGTCAATAGAATTTATTACAGTCACAACGACAATCTGATTCACTACGTTTTACCACACCGCATAATCCTCACCACCCCCCCCCTCTCTCTCTCTCTCTCTCTCTCTCTCTCTCTCTCTCTCTCTCTCTCTCTCTCTCTCTCTCTCTCTCTCTCTCTCTCTCTCTCTCTCTCTCTCTCTCTCTCTCTCTCTCTCTCTCTCTCTCTCTCTCTCTCTCTCTCTCTCTCTCTCTCTCTCTCTCTCTCTCTCTCTTTGCCTGGGACTCAGTATCCCAGATATCTCTCTCTCTCTGCCCATCCTTCTGTTTCTCACACTGTCTCATTCCCTCTATCTCTGCTTCTCTGTCATTGTTTTAGTTTTCATTGATAAGTCCTCAGAATTCTTACATCTTACTCACCAATTTCTGACCAAACCGTATGGCTCGTTTGACTTTATATGGCATCTGATCATCAATAGCATTTGACTCTGCTATTTCACCGGGATCGGTACACAACACTGTATTCTGTTCTCTAGAATCACGGATATACTTCAAGACATCAGCACCAAATTCTTCACATCGATGAGCCAAATCTGCATACTGGAAGCGGAACTCGTAATCTGTCTCACTCAACTGTCTCAGTCTGTGACTCAGCTCAAAGGCAGTGTTTACTGGGTCACTGCTTGTCAACGATATATAGGCCTCACTCGCCAGAGCTTTGTACACGTTGACTGTGCCAAGTGAGTGTTCTAACGTGTACTCTTCTGACTTGAACTCGTACTTTTCTGGGTCTTTGATGTCGGCGCCACAGTCAAGGAGTAGTTTGACAATGTCGTAATTATTGTGATGTGCTGCAAGTATGATTGGAGTGACGTCAGGATGGAAATCCTCATTTGATGCTCGACAGTTGAGGGCGTCCTGTTGAAGTTAATACATAATTGTAAACCGTGAATCTTCAAAAAACTCACTCCAAAATTTTATTTTTTGGATACAAAAAAATTACTAACCAAAAATTGATAGCATTATAACATAGTTCGGGTTACGATTACTTTATCACTTTGTCATCAGATGTCAGAGCAGCGTCTTCATGTGTTATACATTCCAAGACAAACTTATAAATTGAAATACCGTCGCTGATGGCGCCATCAAATTAAAACACCAAATCAAAACTTTTTTTTACCCACACCCGCACCCCATTGTTCTTGCAAAGGTGCAGTGGTCTCGTGTTGTCTCATGGGGCTTAGCAAGCATGCATACATGTATGTATGTATGTATGTATGTATGTATGTATGTATGTATGTATATATGTATGTATGTATGTATGTATGTATGTATGTATGTATGTATGTATGTATTTATTTATTTGATGAACAATTTTTATCTTAATTTTAATAACCAATTAGGAGCCAGGAATATTCGATTCATTTACATAATAAATGTGAAGTCATGATATGATATGACTCTCTAGAACTCAAGTTTATGAAAACAAATATATGAATATGAATATGAATATGAATATGAATATGAATATGAATATGAATATGAATAGATAGAGACTACAAACCATTTTCTTTTTCTTGGTGATGTGTTCACAGATTAATTCAACAGTCTCCTTTATTTGCATGTCCACAGCTCGTAACAAAGCGTCACCCAAGGTAACATTGTGAGCCAGCAGCAATTTCACGATATCTAGAGAAGACAGGACAAGAAAGAGCAACACCAATGTCAATAAAGAACAAATATTCGTCTACCATAGCTACTTTAAAAAAAATTCCTAAGAACGAAATGTATTTCATTTAGCAGAACTGCGCCCTCACTGATATTGTGGTGACCTATTAACGGGACTTCGATATACTGGACAGAAAGTGTCAGTTAGACACTACTGTTCCAAAATTTGATTCTCCTCTCGCTATAGTACCCCTGAATATCCCTAAAGTATCAGCCGTTGTATTTTACATGGATTTTCTTTTCAAGAGACTTATAAGACAGCAATGTGTTTGTTCTTCTTTTTTTCGCAGTCGATGCTTGAAGTCAAGAGAACTCTAACTTGTGAATACGATGCGTCCTTCAAAACCGATGAGAGGTGGCGCTATTACAGTTTCTCTGCAACCTTCAAGTGCCGGTGCTATGATTTTGGAAATTGTAACACGATAACTGAACTGGGTGATAATGTGTAATATTCATATAAGGAAACGTTGACATTAAAGATTACAACAGACTGGTAAGAGAAATTTAATATGAACGATATTAATTTTAGCAGGAGTTTTCAGTTCAGTGACTGTGAAACAACACTTTTTAAATATTTTAAGAGTGAAAAATTAAAAACAAAACAGTTTCCTATGACAGCACAGTACTAGACACCGAAAATTGATAGCATTATAACATAGTTCGGGTTACAGTTACTTTATTATCACTATATCAGATGTCAGTTCAGTGTCTTCTTGTGTAATACATTCAAGGACAAACTTATGATATACAGTCGCTGATGACGCCATCGAATCAAAACACCAAATCAAAACTCTTTTTCTCCAACACCCCATTGTTCTAGCGATTGCGTTCGTTATATTGACCCTTTCTGTGCCAATTTGAGAGTAAAATTCAGTCACCGTCTCCTAACACAAGTACATAAATTATGTTAAAGATTAATAAAAAATGTAAAATAAAAATCAGATTATTGGCTTATTTCGGGTTTTAAAACAAATCTAAATGATACCAAACACGGGAAATAATTACTGCAGTGCCTTCTTACAAATTCGCCGTGATGGTAGCAATCATGAATTGTAAACAACCAATACCTTTCAACTCATCAATGTGGTGGCAGCGGTGGGATTAAGTCCTTACCATTGATTATGGGACTCGTGTCCCCCTTTCACTCCTGACAGTATTTTAACCCGTGTTTTTGAAAAATGGAATTGAACAGGGTGGGCGGGTCATGTTGTAGAGAATGGAAATTGAGGGGGCCACTTTTTAGAAAAAGGAATCGAGGAGGGTCACATTTTATCACAGGCAAGGAAAACCGATTTTAGGCAATGCAATAGACCGAGCTTGATTTCCCCCCCCCCCCCAACCCCTAACCCCACTCCCTGTAATTACTCTCTAAATTTGGGATTATAAAACTTAAAAGCAAATCCGTATTATAAATTGATTGTGGTTAATATTATAAGTATATTATAAGTTCATTGTGGGAGAGATCGCCAGTAATAAACCTTTCATCACCGTACAATACTTGCACATTCCTCGTTTGTAGGTCAGTGCCATAATACCTAGATCACGACCTCCACAGTTTGTGTAATGCTAGTGAACACATTAAGTTTCAATTTTTTTTACGACCAACAGATAGTCATAAATTTTGATAGCTATTATGATATATCAAATATTGTTTTATCTATCATACTGGGATGTTTCATACACGTATATGAGGACGGTTAGACTCGTTTTTAAGGCGGCCGCGTGTACGCATATTTTGATGAGGAGAGATACACGCGCATATATCGCATGCAGATGAGGGCGCGTAGACGTACTTTGTTGGAGACGGGTACAGGTATTTTGATTGTCAACCGGTACACGTATATTGACGACGGGTACACGTATATTGATGACGACGCGTACATGTATATTGATGACGACAGGTACACGTATTTTGATGACGACAGGTACACGTATATTGATGACGACAGGTATACGTATATCAATGACGACGGGTACACGTATTTTGATGACGACGGGTACACGAACAATTGATGAGGGTGAATACACATAATTGATGTTGACGGCTACACGTATCTTGATGACGACGGTAACACGTGTATCGATGACGACGAGTATGCGTATTTTGATGACGACGGGTACACGTACATTGATGATGATGAGGGTGTACATATTTTGATGTGGATGGGTAAATGGTGTTTTAATATGGACGGTATATTTATGTTAATAAGGAGGGGTACACGTATTTTGCATTTATGACGAGGAGAACATATCTTTTCATGAGGGGTAAACAATCATATTTTCACGAGGGTACACGATTTTGATGAATACGGATACTGTGTGTTTCTTGAGAACGTATTTTTCATACGAGTAACCGCCCTAAAAAATACGCCTTGTTTTAATGTGAACACAAACTATAATGGTTTGTCATTTTACACGTTTGTATATTTTTATGTAATGGTTTAACAACTTGGTGTAAATATACAGTTCAAATTGTTTCTGTATATACACTGTCTAGGTGACCCATTTCAAAAACTACAATCACCAATTATTGTTGGCAAAAAGACAAATATACTTCATGAAGTTGAAAAAACAACAAAAAACCAAACATTTGCCTGTTTACTTTATTAGTGAGCTATAACTACATGCATCATCTGAGATATGCAATTTCCCCCAGAAAGTAGAAAACTAGGGATAGTACACTTCTAATCAGTAAAAGGGATTGCCATAACATAAAATGTAATTGTACATCGCCATGAATTCCATTTGTCTGAACATTTTGGTCGCAAACATAAAAAACTTGGCAGTTTCCACACATAATTTTCCTTCAAGTTCTTTCAAATTTACGAGTGGCATAGGGCCTTGTCACTACGAGTCGTAGAAGAAAAATATTTTAGAATGACATCATTATACCTGCGTAATTAGTTGTTGTGGCGTAGATCACATAACTAATGACGTAAACACGCATCGGTGTGGCGTAGATCACATAACCAATGACGTAAACAAACTATGCTGAGGCACCAATCTATATATCTCGTCGAACATGTTCAACTTCAAGTCGGCTTGTGTCGGGCGTGGTATAATGAATGACATCCTTTATCAAAAAATCTAAAAGTGGTCGATAAAGTTTTACGACTTGTCTTGACGTTTGACTTAACAAGTTTAAAGTTGCAATTGTTTACGATGTACACGATGTACGAATGTCCGTCTGATTCCTAGAGTGGCATATATATTTCAGTCAGACAGGTTTATCATAACACTTACATTTTCACGACCTCGTCGTAAATATTTGGAACATGTTGCTTGCGTCCGTGAGGTTATGATAATGCCAATGAACTCATTCTAGCTATTTGTTTATTTTCACAATTCACACAGTGTGTGGTAAGAGTACTAAACATAAAAAAAAGACGTAGGTCACGACACAGTCAACAGTTTTTACAGTTTGTAGGTTATTTTCTTTAAAGTGAAGAATTGGTGTTCTTATTCTATTTATAGTTACAGGTCCATAAAAGTCATCACTAGTAATCCCATGGTTAAGGAAAACTAAATGTTTTGATTGAATGACCTTGTTTTTGTTTGGTGTACGTCGATTATGTCTATCTTGGATAGCAAGCCTGAGACAATAACACCATAATACGGTAATTTTATACTGAATTAAATGCATAAATCGAACCGAATACAGTGGCTGAGTTGATTTGACTTGGGTTTAACTATTTCATGTCGTTACATATCAATTTATTTTGTAATAGAATCGATATTGAAACTTATTATATTTCAGAAGTGGTCTTATTATATACTGTCTACATGTAAACATTACGATCGCCACAGTCTATGCTTTAAAGAGATACATATGGTGATTGTATTACCAGCATAAGACACGAACCGCCATAACTTGATAAGGGGGCTGTAAATCTCTGACAAATGCACAGACCGAAGAGGAAATACATAAACGTCATTTGACAATAATACTTTAATTATTTCTCATGTCCCACCAAAATATGTTGAGATTGCAGACGTCAGTATATACAAATATTAAATATTACTATCATAAATTGTGACGAGTATGAAGAATGAGTTGTTCATTTGAACTAAACCGTTCTGAATCATCAATATCACAAAATCTCAACTGAAACTGGTTTTCAGTGGGTCAATGGTTCCTGTCAGACTTCATTTTTAACGGCAAGTTTAATGACTCGACAAAAATCCAAGGTAATTGAACATTAGCATTTAACTATTTCTGAAAGCGATTGTTTCTAAATAATTTCAAATTGGCATTTTTTTGGTATTATGTTTTTATATGCTGAATTCCTCGTTAGATGTAAACTTCAACTATAAAGTCAATCATAGAAAGCGGTACATGACTTCTACTTTTCTCCTCAATTAAACTTATCATTGATAACTATTTGTTCAGTGATATTGGCTTATAATTTTCATAATTATGGACTGTCAATATGGAATGTCAAATTGTAACTGTTAGCAGGGTACAACATTATAGGAGAGGCAAACAAGAGAGAGAGATATAGAGAGTAAGGTAGAGAGAGGGTTAGAAAGACGGACAGATAAACTAGCTGACTGCTGACAATGACTGGAAGAAAGAGACACTCAGAGGGAAGGAGACAGACAGACATATTTAGATAAACAGAGAGACAGACGGACAGACAGACAGACAGACAGACAGACACAGACAGACAGACAGACAGACAGACGGACGGACAGACAGACAGACAGACAGACAGACAGACAGACAGACAGACAGACAGACAGACAGACAGACAGACAGACAGACAGACAGACAGACAGACAGACAGACAGACAGATCACGTCGTCGTAAACCACATCCTCTTTTACTGCAGAAAAGAATAGATGTGGTGATAGTGGTTGTAACCTTAAACTGGGAGAGGGCGACCATTTCCCAAAAATTCTCGCCAATACTGTATCAGAAATTATATGTTGCCTAACTATAAATAAGATGCGTGACATTAAAGCAGAAAAGGCCAGGAAACAGGTGCATTTCACACTCCGTACTTAAAGCTATACATATTTAGCTGACTTTGTATTAATGCCTCACATTGTTAATCAATAAAATAATGACATTTCCTCTATTTGAGGTAGTTAGTCACACGGCCCTAACAAGTCCAATGACGTGTTTTCCGTATCTCAATACCATCTCAAACGTCAACAACAAAGATTCCGTAACGATTTATTGTTTTCAACTGAATCATTTCAAAGCAGCTGTGTAGCTTGCACTTTTTTCCGGACCATTAATTTTCTTTTTATTCCGGAGTTTCCACAGAGCTCCTTCCAGGAACGGAAATCGATCGAAGATTAAGGAAATTGAAAATTTCAGTAGTTCTAAACATGGTACTGTATATGTGTCAAACCTACCTCTAGATCTGTATGTAATTAAATATTGTTGTGCTTGGGTAGGTGAGACAATTTTTTTTTTTTTTTTTTAGTTTTTTTTTTTTTTTTTAGGGGGGGGGGTGCAGTTCTAGAAGTGCGGCACTCGTCCGATTCACACACGCGCGCGCGCCTAGGGGTCCCACGCAACAGAAACCTAAACGGTACATAGGGATTCTAAAACAAAACGTGATTGCTGAGCATACAATATTTTGTTTATGATTTAAAGGTATATTTGCCCAGATGAGCTCTCTGATCTGGTGTCGTGAAAATCAGCCAAATTCGAATAAGAATAAGAACGCGGCAAATGGATAAAAGCTCACATACTATGTTGTGATTGCAACGCGACGCATCGTTTTCGACGACAAACAAAAAGCGCTTCGTTTGAACGTACATATGTATCGGACGCGGCGGAACGCTGAATCAGATATGATGACTACTAGTAAGGATGTACGATTTGATATATAGTATAATAGTCATTCGATAACTTATACTTTCAATTAGAATAGTACCCTCTCAAGGCAAGTATTATCGAATGTAATGTGAACCTATCCATGTTTGCAACCAACCAATTCACTTCGTAGTTTCACGTAAGGTCAATAACCTGAGTAGCAGTGGATGTAATTTCATTTTATAGTTAGAAGAAGAAATATCATGAACGACTAGATAAATGATATTTAAATTCTTAATGAAACTAATTTCAAAAAGTATTCATGCGCTTTGTGTGGCCTTTCATCAACGAATTTAGTTGAAATGATACTATGAAAACCATATCAACTGGAACAGAGCATCGTCTGGCTCGACAAAAAATCTGACTAAGATTGCTACATTTCATCGTTGGCTAGACAAAATCTTAATTTCATCATCTGGCTCTAAAAAATATAACTTTTTTTGTGGTTTTTTTCATAAATCCCACTGTTATAAAGCAAATATTTACATAGTTGACCAGCTCAATGTTTCTAGTCCAAAATGAAGACGAAATATTTAAAAAATTATTGAAAATTGAGAATGTTTAACGGAAATAATTGTTGCTGAAAATGTCTGGAATTTAAAAGGTTGGGCATGCTACAATTACAAATTATCACACTTGTAGAATTAGCTGCTTGAGTAGGTTTGATTGATCCGAGTACACGTATATTGCTAATAGTAAACAGACACAGCCATGCGTAAATGGTTCCAATTGTGCAGCATATCATTGCAAGGAAACGGCCCATCAAACGTTTACACGAAACACACATTATGGCAGCCATTTTGAATTTACAGGTCCGTGACGGTTATTTCATCTCTTCTTGTCCTCTATGATAATTTTTTTCACTGAATAACGTTCAGAACAGGATATCATATGTACAAAACTGGTGTGAAGGTCGTGATATTGACAATGACCTTGAGAAAAAGAGAAATATCCCAAAGGGACAGACACTAATCTGTGGTGACCCTTGTTATATTGTTATTGTTCTCGGGTTGAACATTTGCCAAAGTGTCATAATTCATGGGCTCTTAAAATAAAAAACACAATTAAGATAATAGTATAATACGCTACGACTATATAGTATCACATCAAAGCCTCAACCGCCATAATTTTACTACTTGTAACTTTCAATAATGCACGCATTCTCGCAAGCATTGAATTAGAGAAAAAAATTATATTGACGCAACGGAAGGCGAGGGAGCGTACGTGATGAATCATGCCGTAAAGAGGACAGTAGCTTTACGACGATGACGTAAAGCAAACTATCAGTGAGTATAGTGTCTGTGAACGCATTCAGAACATTCTCACAAATTAAACCAACGTACATTTTTTCCGCCGACACAACGGAAGGAGGGGAACGTACGGACTTTGAGTAGCGTTGCCGTAAAAACGCCGATGACATCGATAGTTATATTAGCGCAATTATGCTTCTTGGCAGTAAGTGTATACACTTGCCGTGTATAGAAATCTAAGTTCGAAACCTATTTCAGTTTCACCTGCTGCTTGTTCGTTCGTTCATCACTTATTTACATCAGCACGGTCTTTATCGTCAATTATGAAATTCCACCTGTATTTAATTCGTCAACAAATAATCAAGTTTCGTGTTCAGAATCATATTCAAGTAATGTCTTATAAATCCTGTTTCCTGAAAGAAGAGCACACGTAAACCCAAGAAGTAGTAAGCATATTCTGGTGAAACTGTTTTTGTGCAATAGAGCATGTTCGTCTAGGGAGTTTGGGGATTACATCTGAGATCACGTCAGTAATGCACCATTGAGTATGATTGCTGCCCTCAGACGTCGGGACACGGTATACGGATTGTGAAACAAGTATGCCATGAATTGGAAGCGACTAGTGTGATCGTGGAATAAATAATGCAGAACCCGTACCTGCACAACATTTACATATTTCGTGAAAATGGTACGATATTTGTTTTTCAAAATATCTAAAAGTATGACAAGCGAGATCGTACACTTACAAGTGTCACAGAAAAACAAAAAGCTATTATCAATTGTAAAATTTATAGCAGCAGAGTTCAAAAATATTCGATATGCAAACTAATATTGTTAAGTTGAAATAAAGCCATCCTAGTACGGGTATCTGTGTCCAGGTCATGTTTTTCGCTTCTCTGTGCCAGTCTGTCTGTCTGTCTGTCCGTCCGTCCGTCTGTCTGCGTCTGTCTGTCTGTCTGTCCGTCCGTCTGTCTGCGTCTGTCTGTCTGTCTGTCTGTCTGTCTGTCTGTCTGTCTGTCTGTCTGTCTGTCTGTCTGTCTGTCTGTCTGTTTGTTTAAATATTTCGCTTCCATTTTCCTCTTTCAACTGTTGCTAAGCTATCTTAAATAGCTGCGTTCATCTCGAGAGCTACACTTGTCACGGTATACATGGTAATTCTTAGAAATGAGACGTCAATGAGAAATAATGTAATTTGATTAATTTGCACGAAGATGTTGATGATGCTTCACTGCACGTGTACAATCTACGGAACATTCACATGGGTTGATTATTTACCAACCTTATTTGAAAACATGATATTTCATTATGCCGCTATAACATTGTTTATAATACATTGCTGATTGGTTTGGAATAATACTATGTAAAGTCTTACTAACCGTTGCTACCAATCTGTATTGCAATTACAAGGGCACTCCTTCCGTCCGCATCTTTGCAGTCCAAATTCAGGCCCTTTGCGTACTCCAACGCTAATTTCATCGCCTTCTTGTCACCCTTCTCAGCGGCAGTCAAGTACAATTTCTCGACAGCACTCGGAGCCATCTTTTGCTTGTGTTCTGAGCTATACTTTCAATTGACAATCAGTATACACAGACAGTCAAGCCTGGCTTAATCGCAACACTACGATTTGTGACGCAATGCGCTATACTAACACTCCTGATCTATAAACTTTCTCGTGGCCGGGCAATTTGTACCGTCAAAAAACGTGCCGTGTTTATTATGGTTTGCCTAGGGAGTCTTATACTTCCATCCGCCGCCACCAATCACAAGAACTAATCGTTAAATTACACCAGAACGTATGAGTTCCTCATGGCTCGTCTATCAATTTACTAATCCTACCAAACCCTACCAATATTTCGTGTTTCGTTATAGCGGAACACTGGTTATTTAACAATGGTTAACAATGTTTTTTGTATTTTACATTGGCTAGATTTCTAAATTCATTATCAAATGGAAGAAGTCGTTCTTTGCCGGTTAAATTTATAAGGAACGGGCGCATGGATGGATGGGTGGATGGATGGATGGATGGGTGGGTGGGTGGGTGGGTGGGTGGGTGGGTGGGTGAGTGAGTGAGTGGGTTGGTGGATGGATGGATGGATGGATAGATGGATGGATGAATGAATGGGTGGGTGGGTGGATGGATGGATGGATGGATAGATGGATGGATGAATGAATGGGTGGGTGGATGGATGGATGGATGGACTGACATGTGTCGTGCATGAATGCACGCTTGCATGTATGTATGTATGTATGTATGTATGTATGTATGTGTGTGTATGTGTGTATGTATGTATGTATGTATGTGTGTGTGTATGTATATATGTACGTATGTGTGTGTATGTATGTATGTATGTATGTATGTATGTATATGTGTGTATGTATGTATGTATGTATGTGTGCGTGTACATGTATGTATGTATGTATGTATGTATGTATGTATGCATGCATGCATGTATGTATGTATGTATGTATGTATGTATGTATGTTGTATGTATGTTGTATGTATGTATGTATGTATGTATGTATGTATGCGTACGCGCGCGTTGGTATGTGCATGTATGTGTGTATGTATGTGTGTGTGTGTGTGTGTGTGTGTATGTATGTGTGTGTGTGTGTGTATTTTTGTTTTGTCATTGGTATTATCATTTAAACTACCTGTTGTAAACTGTCAGCATTAAGGAAGCAGGTGACCAATCAATAATTGACTTCATGGAATATTACAAACACGTACTAAGTCGATACATCTGTCACTTCTTATCTTGGCACAAAATGACAAACAGTTGTTATTTCGATCAAAATATACAATCATTAAACTTAATATTCCCATTTTACATTCCTTCAACCGTGTTTGTTTTCAAGACTCTGAAATCTAAAAGAGACTACCTTTGGTCCCAGGTGACAACATGTCAGACAACGTCGGGGGAAAACGCTGACGCAAATATTCCAAAAAACTGAATTATGCAAACCATACAGAGATCTCGTTAAATTCTCGTCATAAAGGCACTCAAAATAAAGACGTAATTACACCACTAGATATCAGCCCAGCTGAGAAATCGAATTTTATCACAGTATTTTGGTGACAGGAGCCAAGAAAGCGAGACGTAGGTTATCATTTCAGTTCTTGATTTCAAAATTAGTTCACTGAAGTCAACTGAAATCGAAGACTCCGCAGTTTAATTGCAGTTTGAGGTCTGATGTGTTGTTGAAATTGGATGATTATATAGCCATATCAGATGAACTATATACTGATCGTATTTTGATTGTGATAAATTGGATTGCAGAAAGGTAGCTATAATGCAGTTTACTGGTTTACTGAATGAAACTCGACATAAATATGTTTTCACTTATAACTGCGTCATCGTGTTCTCAATAAAGACGACATGCAAGCCAAGACACTTCGACACAATTAAACTACAATATATATGTTATATTTCCGTCTCCCCTGTGTCTTTTAGACGTTACGTGCTTTTCATTAATGTTCATTTCCTGGCAGTATATACTAAAACCTTAGCCGGGCTTTTGGACTGGGCTCTTGGGCTGAGCCGTTGGGCTGGGTCGTTGGGCTGGGCTCTTGGGCTGGGTCGTTGGGCTGGGTCGTTGGGCTGGGCTCTTGGGCTGGGTCGTTGGGCTGGGTCGTTGGGCTGGGCTCTTGGGCTGGGTCGTTGGGCTGGGCAGTTGGGCTGGGCTTTTGTGTGATCTTGAAAAATGAAATTGAAATAGAGTCAATGAAATGGACCTTACACTACTGCAAAGGTCGTTTTCTTTATTTGTTCTATTCCATGAAGCACTGATGCAAATATTGAAGTCACATAAGGGAATGTCCACTATTTATCTAAGGGAGGGGATATTTACAGAATGACATTATGCTTTGACAAGGATTATATCTGTCTACTATTCCTCAATGCACAGATGCATAAATGTGGGATATCTCAGGGAGTGATCAATTTTTATGGCGATGGGTTAAGAATGCTGACATTACACTATCGCAATGATTATTATACTATTTTATGAATCGTAACTTGAGGTAACGTAATTCTTAGGGGTGGGGTGGGTCACGTAATTCTTAGGGGTGGGGTGGGTCACGTAATTGTTAGGGGTGGGGTGGGTCACGTAATTCTTAGGGGTGGGGTGGGTCATGTTTCGAATACCACATGTTTCGAATACCACAGAATCGATGTAGACGCCTGCTAGCGTTACGTGACGTAGAATGACTGGGGTATCAACTTTTATTTAAACCTATTTAACTTGGTTTGCATGTCATTTAAATTATGCCTTTTAATTCACACCAAGGACAAACGCAATATTTATACACTATATGAATTCATAATGATAATGGTAAAAAATGAGGTGAAATGTGATGAGGGAATCATCGTATCAAAACCTGTCAATATTATGTATCATTACGCAACACGCAGTCTGTTCCAATATAATTCAATGATTGGATCAATAATTTGTCTGACTTGTGCATACATGTATTCAAGTTAGTGAATTGTAAAAAGTCTCAATTGCAGACAATTTAAGAGATGCACTTCATTATCATTACAAATTACTATGCTAAAATACCTGCCTTATTAATTTAAAAAAATTATTTCCTACTCCAAGGATATTTTATATGTACTGTAGAACAAAACTGAATTAAATCCAAGGCTACATAGATATTAAACTAGCTCAGATTTCATGCATGCATGCATGCATTCATTCATTCATTCATTCATTCATTCATTCATTGGATTATGCATTCTCCAAAAGTTGTCCTCGCTCAGACGAGAATTGTGATTTGAGGGTCAAAGACTAGTAGAGACATACTCGTATTTTATTTGTAGTTTTCCATCTGAATGAAAAAAAAAATATGAGTTAAGAATATATTAACTATTCCTGTGTAATTTGTGAAAAAAATGGGGAAATGGTGGCAATTTTGAACGTTTTTGTGACATCACAAAAGCAGTATAAAATAAAATGTACATGTGGTTGTACATGTGGTAGTGGTTTTGTATATGTGTGGTTGTACATGTGGTTTTGGTTTGTATATGTGTGGTTGTACATGTGGTAGTGGTTTGTGTATGTGTGGTTGTACATGTGGTAGTGGTTTGTATATGTGTGGTTGTACATGTGGTAGTGGTTTGTATATGTGTGGTTGTACATGTGGTAGTGGTTTGTATATGTGTGGTTGTACACGTGGTAGTGGTTTGTATATGTGTGGTTGTACACGTGGTAGTGGTTTGTATGTGGTTGTGTTATATTGGTATAGTCCAAAAAAATTAATTTTGCAATTGTTTTACACAGGGCATAATGATAAGATCTTCAATAGTAGTTTTTATTAAATATTTCTTGGACAGAAAAAATGGAAATATTCGTGTAAATTGTCACCACACTTGGCTGTATGATTAGGCTTCTGGATAGTCTCCCTGCCAGACCCTTGACTATCATCCCTAAGCTTTAATGCCGAGAGCCTCAGCCGCGAGAAGAGAGGTACTTGCCCCGAGAAGTTCCTCTCTTCTCACGGCTAAGCCGTTCGGCATACATAAAAAAGATTCTGGACGATAGTCACGTGTCTGGCAGCGAGACTAGCTTCTGGATAGAAAAGAGGCCCATATATGAAAATTATAAATTATAATACTTGTGTGTGTGTGTGTGTGTGTGTGTGTGTGTGTGTGTGTGTGTGTGTGTGTGTGTGTGTGAATTCGTATTTGCCAGTGACTGAGAACATTATTCGAGTCGCATCTTGTATTCACTCACATACATCGTCATACCGAACAATATTATGTGTTCCCGTGGATGTGATTATCCCCTGCAGGCTAAATCTACGCACTGTTATAAAGACCTGGGACCACTGCGATTTCTCCACGTACCTGGACCTTATTATGTAATAGGTCATCAGCTGTCATTCATTTTGTTTAATCTTGAGACCCCCTGCAGAGACACGCACTCAATAATCATTTCACTTATGCTACAGGATTATTTCAACATCGACTGGAATGTATACACGTGTAAAAAAATCTTCACTTAACTTTATTTGAACTCGACGGGTGCATCACTTTGGTTTCTCGCTATCCTAATGGGTTTGTCTAGTGTTTCGACCACCTGTCCTTGTGAGTCATACGGTGCTTGCGGTGGGTTTTAGGTCGTTGACAGATTTTATTTTATGTGCAAGCCCATATGCCTACAAGACTTAGTATGGAATTGTACAAGACAAAAACTAAAACAAAACTCAAACTTTGCACCAAACAACATAACATGATATTATTTTTTTTAAAACCATAACAGTCTTTTCCGATGTGTCATCACATATTATTCAATTACTATTTTTTCCGATATTTCATTTTAAAGAGTTTCAGATAATTTTAGAAGTTAAAATAAAGTGCGTCACTTACTTTGAAAGGTCATAGTCATGGGTTATTACAAAAGCTGCTGCGCCAAAATCTATCCAGTTGCACAAATGGGGACCTGATAGGACACAAACGATTGTATGAAGGATTTAACCCTATATGTGTGTTTAGTGACTGTGTATTTTAGGCTCCCTGGGGCAGTACAGTTGTTATCAATTCATTACAATGTCAATTTTCAATGTGAACCCGTACGTGTTCTTTCAACTTCATGTCGCACTTAAGATTACCAAGTCTCAGTGTTTGGTGGTCTGAAACATATATTCTTTTTATAAAGAATCTTGAGACCAAATTCAAATTCCCTTTGTAAATATTACCATATTTGGACTAATACTCATGTATTTATAATGTTATAAATATCATTTCACAAATTAGTCTAAAATTAGTTTGAATTTGGCCGAAAATTAAGGAAAAACGACAATTTTATCCACCTAAGTTTTGGCGGGAAAACATGCATTCTGGTGGTACCAACCCATGCATTCAATCATTTATATGTCTAGATTTAGAATTGCCTATAAATTATCCAACATTACTAGATAATGATCTGGCCTAGATTTGAAATGATGTCAATGATGGATTTTAACAATCATCATGAGAGAATTTTTATGATAAACTATTAGAAACGAATCCGATGTAAAAAGAAGAATATGTCACAGCTGAGAAATGGTGATAACAGGACTTTTCACCTTTACGGTTGTAAGACTTCCATATATGTAATACAACATATTTTACAAAAGAAATGTCCAAAGTGGGTCATTACGACACCCTCTTTAATACCTAGTAGTATGAACAGTGCAGTATTATTGCCAGTCCATATAAAAAAATATATACAAGAGAGAGAAAACAGACAGACAGACAGACAGACAGACAGACAGACATACAGGCAGGCAGGCAGGCAGGCAGACAGACAGACAGACAGACAGACAGACAGACAGACAGACAGACAGACAGACAGACAGACAGACAGACACAAACAGGGTGTGCCTTTCATTATTGCACGATTCGATGAATCAACTATTTTTTTTCGCAGTATAAAACCCTGACTATGTTCTAAGTATAACAGTAAATGATGCTGATACGAGATGACGGTACAAAATGGGTGGTACAGAAAGCAAATACCACCACTATATACAATATTTGTCAACAATTCTCATCTTGATATCTTAATTGTGTATTCATTAAGTATATACCAAGCATACATTTTGTTTTCATTCCAACGCACATGGTTGTCTTTTGAAGCATTCAAGACTCGTCAATGTGTGCTATTAGAATATGATTGATTTTGATAAAAATTGCTACACTGCAGAAAACATCTACTAGAAAGAAATCGTGCTTCGTCAGTCTTAAATATGGTCCCATTTTATCTGCCTAATCAAACATATTGAGAGATTTAAAGGGATTAGAAAACTCATACAAATATGTCTACAATAATCCCTACCACGTCAAATTTATCATAGACTCGAAGTATCATGACTACTTGTAGGCAGACGACAAATAGACGACTTCCTCTCAGGGACGGTGATGAATTTTTAGTGAATGTAAAATGAATGGGTAAGTTTACAATCATGACGTTACGCTGACATAAGCAAACATCGGCTTTGGTTATGAGCGATCGTTTTCTACATACGACACCACGTGGGTTTACCTTTAATGTGATGTGTTTATTTATACGGTTTTGTTACATGAGGAAAGACATGAGTTTCTCATGAAATAAAACAGAATGGCGATTTTAAAATCTAGACGATCAACCTGAGTGTAGGGTGTGAAAGGAGTAAAATTGCTCTTACAATAATATAGGCAGATGGATGGATGGATGGATGGATGGATGGGTGGATGGGTGGGTGGATGGATGAATGGATTGAGGGATGGGTGGATGGATGAATGAATGATGGAAGGATGGAAGGATAGATTGTTGTTGTTGTTGTTGTTGTTGTTGTTGTTGTTGTTGGTGGTGGTGGTGGTGGTGGTGGTGGTGGTGGTGGCGGCGGCTAGATGGAAGGGTGGGTGGATGAAAGATTTGATGCATGATTGAATGATATAGGAATGTAGATGAGTGAGTGAGTGAGTGAGTGAGTGAGTGAGTGAGTGAGTGGGTGGGTGGGTGGGTGGGTGAGTGAGTGAGTGAGTGAGTGAGTGAGTGAGTGAGTGAGTGAGTGAGTAAATAAATAAATAAATAACATGTTTTTCTAGAGTACAGACGTTTCTAGAAAAGAATTACATCAGGGCATCGCAAAAACACTCTTTATCAATTCATACGGCTAGATATCATAATGAGAAATGAATATTACATACAAACTAATAAAGTTTGAGTTGAACGTACCACACGACGCCTTCAAAACGTATCACACCGTCACACGACGCCATCAAAACGTACCACACCGTCACACGACGCCATCAAAACGCACCTTTCAAAGACTAAGTATACATACAGATCGAAACTAGACTGAATGGGGGAAATATGAAAATTATTTATGTACTCCAAATGATCGTGGAATATCATTTTATCCTCTCTCCACCTAAAATGTCTACTATTACATCGATGCAATGATTAATGACGGCAATCAGATTTAGTGAACGTAGTTTTTTCCACCCTTGTATGGTATGCAGTAAACGACATCACAGTAAATCAGAAACTATGAACATTCAGGATCGATCCACTCACAATGTACATCGTGAATTCCGATGAACATTCATACGTACGTTGTTAATTAATCAAGGAAATCCAGTCTATTACATTCTGTATTTGGTTCATGTTGTCAGGATAGCACGTACATCGATGTAAGGGACCGGACAGAATTTACGGCAGAGGGGGGGCCTGGGGAGAAATTGGGGGGGCCATGAAAAAAATGGGAGGCTTGAAGGGGGGGCCATGAAAATTCTCATGGTTTGAAAGGGGGGGGCCGCGAAATATTTTGTCATTGAAAAAAATGAATATGTTAGAAAAGTTAGCATTGCATGAGATAGCACTTGATATCGCCTTTAATATTGAATGTCTACACTTTCATTTATGTATTAAAATGGAAGTGTGTACGTTTGTATGTACATATTTAGTGAAGCATAAAAACACTACTCAAGATTAATTTGATACACCCTGAATTACTCTTATATACTCCAAGTTGTTCACACACACACACTTACACACACACATATGTATATATACATACATACATACATACATACATACATACATACATACATACATACATACATTTTAGCACTGTGGAAACAGGTTCAGTGTGTAATTACCATCAAGGATACATATATATATATATATGGTAATATACTAGCATATGACCTGTAATTTATGTGATGAAAAAGTGACCTTTTGGTGAAAAATGTCAATACAAAAACGTCTGGCCAGATTAATTTAGATAGGTGTTTTATTTCTTTCCTTGACACTATTCTTGAGTTTCACTCTCAGACTCACTAGAGTCTGAAGATGTGAGGCAAGACTTGTCTTTCTTTCTATCTAAAACCAGTGAAATTAAACTATTTCCCTCCTCAGCATCATCAAATGCATCTATCTGTACTAAATATTGTAAAGCAGTTAGATGTCTGCGTGGTGTTAAGTGTTTTTTTCATCAGTGACTTTGCACTAACTTTGGTAGTTGCCTTCTGACCGTATTTTCCTACAACCTTATCCACAAGTTGCTCACTAAAAACAGTTAACAACAGTCTTTTTGCTTGACTAATTGTTCTTTTCTCTTTCCATCTTCTTACTTTTCTTTTATTTTCCTTCTTTCTCCTTGTCTTCCTGTGTCGTTCGCTAACAACAACTTCATTCTGTGGGAATCTTCTTGCAATGTCACTTATATGAGAAACATCATTTTGTTTGGCTTTCACTAAACCAAGCCAATGTTTCATGAAGTCACAAATGCCTGACACTATAGGTTTAAATATGTATGGTTTTGGAACTGAAAGCATATTGATTACATCTAAGTATTCCACAACATTCTGAATTTTTTTGCACTTTCATGAAGTCACAAATGTCTTACATTTACATATGTATTGGTAATGCATTTGGTGTAGGAAAGTGAAAGCTATATTTGTCAGACCTCAGTGTGCATAAAATCCTTAGTTTGCTAGCACTTCATGACATCACAAATGTCTGACATTAGATAGTTATTGTGTTATGAGTATAAATAGATATTTGAATACACTATGTAGGTGATGTGATGTCCTTAGATACTCCCCACAAATGTCCCCACTACAGTTTTTCACAAATCACGCATGTGAATGTGTGTTTACTCTGTGTCTGTGTTTCTGTGTATGTATCAGCGAATGACAGTTAAAACCACCACATCAAATGCCTTGGTATTAAGTGATGACTACTTATGGTGTCTAGTTGGGAAATAAACAAGATTATACCACATGTGTATGATTACATGTATGGTCAAAATGTTTTATTTTGTTTTGTTTTCTAAAAAACTTCCTCTACAACTACTAAGTTGTTTGGGCTGAAATAGTAACATAATAGTAGTACCAAAAGAAATATTACAGTTGTGCTACAGTAACAGACTGTCGACAGTCGCTCGCGCCTTTTTTTCCTACGTTTTATCTAAACTCCGGTCCGGCGCAACACTAGTATAATCGCAAACTGATTTCGAGGGCCGAATTGTGAAGGCCCAAGCGAGTCGCTCGGGCCTTCGGCCCTCGATCACTGTGACTCGGGCCTTCGGCCCTCGATATCAGTTTGCGATTAGACTAGTGTTGCGCCGGATCGGAGTTTAGATAAAACGTAGGGGGAAAAAGGCGCGAGCGACTGTCGACAGTCTACTACAGTAACAAAAAAATTTGTACTCTTTTTAGTTATTGTAGGGGACAAGATATTGTGCACTTTTTTTCTTTCTTTTTTTTTTTTGGGGGGGGGGGCCATGAAATTTTTATACTTTTGAAAGGGGGGGCTGTGAAATTTTGGTCACAGTGGATGGGGGGGCCAGGAAAAAAACCAAGTCAGAGATAATTTCTCCCCAGGCCCCCCCCCCCTGCCGTAAATTCTGTCCGGTCCCTAAGGGACGATCGCACAATGTCACACAAGCTCAACAAGCGAACTTCGTTCGTTTAGGGGAATGGTGTCTGGCATCAATGCGATTGCTGAACTGAATTTTCACACTTCTAACCAAGTTTGGAAAAATTTCACGCCTTCAATGATAAAAGCTTCTGTATTTACTACTGAGGTATTGATAAGGTGATAAGAATGTACTTCTAATGTGAGATACAGTGTTTGTTTTCCGGTAGTATTTTGATTTATTTGCATCATCTCAGTACACAGGTTCATAAGATTAGAACTTCATGTTTACCATGTGTGTACATAGCATCGATGATAGCGGTATGACAGCTACAGTTTACATCATGGTTTACATCATATATAAACGTGTGATGTCGTGCTTGTGAATGTTCATTTTGGGGGAAGGGGGTTTGTTGTACGTTTGTTGAGCTTGTCCGACATTGCTATTGTGCGATAGTCCCTAGCAGAGAAACACCTTATCCTTTATTGCTTACATTACGTTCAAACCATAAAAAGAAGGCTAGAAACTTATCCTACTATTCCTTCGAGAACGCCACTTTGGCACTGTAACCTTGATTTGAATTAAATAACTTCATCATATAAACAGCTACATGTAGTTTCAAGGATATACAGGGTAGTGGGTAAAGATATTAGGGTGAATGACAGGCTAAAACACAAACTAACATTTAGACAGTTACATGTACTGATAACGCTTTGCTACATCAATGTACCTGAAGTACAGTACGATTTCGATTCTATTAAAATCCCCGATATTACAAACACTATATAACAGATAGGTAGAAAGACAGACAGACAGACAGACAGACAGACAGACAGACAGACAGACAGACAGACAGACAGACAGACAGACAGACAGACAGACAGACAGACAGACAGACAGACAGACAGACAGACAGACAGACAGACAGACAGACAGACTACCATCACAGCTGTCATTTAAATCTTTAAGATGACCAACATGCATTAAGTAAGTCAAGCCGTGAATCACTGTAAACAAGGACACTGGTAGGAAAACAGAAATTCAAATATGCCTCATGAAGAATGACATGAGTTGTTCGTTCAGTAAATATTTTATTTCTAAATGACAACAAACAATCAGCATATACATTTCCTGTAACTCTAATTTCATGTTCTCTTATTCATAAATGACAATACACGCTTACCGTGTATATGTATGCAAATCAAAAGTTTTGCTTCGCTTTGAGGTATTTCTTTTGGTACGTAAATTCTTCAGAAGACTCTCTCTCTCTCTATCTTTCTCTCTCTCTCTCTCTCTCTCTCTCTCTCTCTCTCTCTCTCTCTCTCTCTCTCTCTCTCTCTCTCTCTCTCTCTCTCTCTCTCTCTCTCTAGTTCAAATATTCCTCATACTTTCATAAAATGCCTCAAAAGCTTTCAACAGAAGACATTGATAACTGTTAACTATTAACACATACAAATAGTACGCCGTATAATAACTTCACTTTCACACACTTATTCTATTTCTCTGGAATTATCTAAAGAATGTTTGGTTTCTCTAAAAACGGATTATTGCTATCATGTGTTCAGTTAAGTGGTTTGGATAATCCAGTTGAAAGGTATAACGAAAGATGCCTTTTACTGTTTGATGCTATAATTACAAAATAAACACAACCGTCGCCAGCTAAGACATATTATTCGATACCGCCCATTAAGTACTATTGATCATTGTCTTAATAATATGAGAAGTATTGCGTGGTACATTACCCTTAGCATGTATATGTATGTATGTATGTATGTATGTATGTATGTATGTATGTATGTATGTATGTATGTATGTATGTATGTATGTACGTATGTATGTACGTATGTATGTATGTATGCTTTCCAGACGTAGATAGCGTTGACACAAAAAGGGATTACAGTGCGTTGCAGATTACTGTTCACTGGCTCTGTTTGAAACAACCTCGCACGAATCATTAAGAAAACTGCCCATGCTACACTTTTGCAAGATTGAAAAATACAGGTTCTAGCCACATTTGTTTAAATAAAATGAACTAACAGTGTCATTATGCAAACATCAAAATATTGGCGCCCACCTATCTGTCTCTAATTGAATGTAGTACGTTTAAATTATATATTTAAGTCAGACTAAATGTAGCAAGAAGTTGTGATCTTGCTATCTCACAGTGTAGAATGTGCACTTTATTATTGGTGTCTGTGTGGTGGTATCAAACAGGGCCAGTGAACAGAAACCTGCAGTGCACCGCACTTGATTAGTTATGTATGAGATATGTATGTTCACGTCTAAAGGCGAGAGTTTTATCACTGGAAGTATCAAACACGATCAGTTAAAGGTGAAATGCGCCTCAGAGATCAATTTCCATGAACATGAAATTTCTTTTAAATCTCTCCTAAGATAAAGCTTAGTCATGGCCAGTTCTTTGGAAGTGACAAAAGACGTGTAAGGGTTCACGGTCTTGTTTTCAAGGAAATAATCAATATTTTATATTTCCATTTTAGTTTTGTAACACAGTATTCGGCGGCTATTTTCGATTCTTAAACTGGATTAATTTTATAACCTTTTTATTTTAATCATCTATTTTTTAAAATTGCAGGATGACCCCTGTTTTTTTCCTTGTTTTCAACAGAGAATAGGTTGGAGTTTTCTAGAGTAAAGTAACAGTAACATTGTATGACTGTTATTACCGAGGCGCATACAACCTTAAACCACAGCCAACTTAAGTCTACATCGTGGTCTGATGAGAATAAACAAAATAGACCTCTTGCCGGTTCCAAGATGCATTGCGCGCTACTCCATACAATGCCATGTATTGTGTACGCTCTGAGCGGTTTGCAAGCGCTATTCAGGGGGATATGGTTGTCACCTGACCGTACCCTGGGTTCACCAGTAAAATCCCACTCTGATGGTAAGAATAATATGGGTTTATTGTTTGACTAGGCCCACTCTGTCATCGATTGCGTTCAGTCTTTGTTCTATAAAATCACCCATAATTAAAGAGGTCAACATGTCTTTGCATCATTTCCTGATGAAAATGTTATTTCAAACTTAATATAGACAAAACAAGATTAAATGTAATCACAAAAGCGACGTCCTCTCGCAGTGCATCTTGGAACCGGAAAATAGACTATTCTGTGTAGTTGTATATGCATTCATACATGTAGGTTTACAAAGTTTCTTATGTATGGCAGAGATCAAATCTGTACCTTTGACATATTTCCTTTCAACATTCAATAAAGATAAAACGGCCATGAGATACAAAACATAGTACAATACAATACTGACGAGTTACATCAATTTGTGACTGACTCAATATAAACATTACATTTCTCTATCTCTGGTTGCAATTCTAAGTAGGTCTACTTTAAAGGGGCACAGTCTGTAACTTTATGATTTTTTGTGGTTCCTTTTTATCTTATGTTAAGATATCTCTATATACAACTAACTGATGTAAGATGTTGAATCGTGTTTCATAGGTAAAGCTTTCATGCTCTCATGTACATGCTCAGATTACTCTAGAGAATAGTAATCTGAGGTACAATGTATATGGTATGCGCAAATGACATTATGACGTAAATCTATCCGATAGAGTTTCTCAATTACGTGTGTTACAACGTGTCGACACCTATTTACATCCCAATGAATGTCAGTGTGTCTGTGTGGTTTGTACAAACCAAAAACGGTGCCTCCGTGACAGAATGTCACCATAAATGAACACATTACATTCGCATGAACGGTTAGTTGTCGACGTAAATGGCATGTAATGGACACAATTATTGACTCACTTTAAAGGGTAAATGAAGTGATAATTTTCGTCTCACATAGTTCTATGAGGGCCAAAATATATAGTGGACACGTGTGTTGCGTTCAGTAGCAAGGACATACGTAAATCCTGTCTCAATGCTTGGAGGCCAGAGCATATTTTTTCGTTGCGCGACGCCGCCGTGAAGAGGCCTGTAGTTTTACGACGCTGCCGTTAAGAGGTCTATATTTTTACGACGACGTCGTGTCTGTTTTAGTAGTGTCACCAATTATCGTTCTACTTCTAGGTAGGATTAAAGGGACGTAAGCTCAGTTTATAAGATGGTTTACGAATAATACTTACACATAAAAACCTTAATTGAACTACATGTATGCTAGCATATTGACCTGGTTAACTTTTCATCAAACCCACCAGACGTTTGTCGTGTTTGAACTCAGGTTGCAGAGGTAAAAGTGTACAAGCTAACCATTCGGCCACCAACAACAGGCTATAATAAATCAAATAGTTATAAATCGTTCATCGATGTACAAATACCAGCTTTGAGTTTCGTCAATGACAAGTGGTGGTTAAAGTATGCTCTGTATACGAAAGGCAACGTTTGATATGCTACCAAAATTACACCCCTCCCCTCCCCCCCCCCCCACTCATTTTACCCATACAATTAATGTACAATGGTAAATTGCTATACTTTATTAGAAATGTGAGTTATAGACTGCCTATATGAAATAAACGCAACAACACAGAAATTACCGGGCCCCCTCCCCAGGCATAAACTCAGCTTACGACCCTTTAATCGAAATTGATACACAATATCGATAGTTATCATTAGAAAGTCCGGCTAGATATTTGCTTTGACCGCAAAACTAGACACATTGACGCGCACAGATGCTAATTAAGTTTTTTAATAAGTACAAATGTATACTTTCCCTGTTTTTGTAGCCACATAGCGCTTTCTCATTTCGGTTGACCCTTGTAAAGATTTATTGATTGTCATTGATAAACACGGCACACATTGGATGTTAATGACCATGCCAGAAGTTCAAAGTCATTGATTTAACTTCACGTCACGTTTGCTTAATGTCTTTTCCTAATCCAATATTTCATCGTCTACATTAAACTCGTGTACGGCACACAAATGTGGTTCTTTCCTTACGAATTTTTCCGAGTGTGCCAGTACACGTATTAGTGATACGTTTGTAATTTGCATATCTTGTATTTGGATACACAATGATAATTTGATGACTCCAACGTAAGATAACAGCTTAAAGCTACACTGGCTGCAACTGAACATTATTATTTTGAAAATGTTTTGTTAGATACAACAACTTACTCATAATATCATACACCCTGAACGGCATTGAATCACCTATTGGTGAACGTATTTTTTTGTAACTGTGTACATGATAAATCAGATCAAATTGATTTGTGGGTCCGCACCCAAAAACAGCTTCCTCAACGGCAATCACGATGTAAACCTGTTTTGCAATACTAATGGATAAGATCGACTACAGATTAGCATGTGCAATGTGTAATTATTAATATGTTGATACTTTTCAGTGACAGGGTGGTTGTTGTTGTTTGATCGAACGATACTGCACTTTCAAACTTGTGCAATTTTAACAAATAGCGACAAATTCAAAACCTAGCTTTTCGCTCAAACTTTAAACGTGTCACTACACCACCTATGGGTAATATTGACCACTAATTAGCAGACACAGTGTCTTTTAGTAACTACTTAACCTCATTTTAGTGAATACATCTTTGGTTACTTGATGGAAGAAATACCTCAGTTGCAGCTAGGGCAGCTTTAATCAAATCGTTCGATCTCTTTCTGGCCTGATTGATCTATTTTGATAGACCATTTTTACAAATTATATTTTGTGGTGACGTACTATTTTAAGGAATACTGCGTTGTTCTGCAATGATTTCACTCCCAGCCACTGAATACTGCTACTGTTATACAAAAAGTCACCATTGCTTTGATAAAATAAAGCGCCTCTTAGGAAAACTGTATAAATAATTATGAAGTACAAATGATGGAATATTTGTTAGGTCACTGTTAATTACTTTGAAGCTATGTTTAAAGTGTTTTGTATTAGTGCAATCGGGAATTACTTCTGATTGTCTTAAGAACGAATATGTCTTTGAAAATACATATATCTGCTAAATTTGAATAAACTGGGTAATATCTGCAGACGAAAACAGTAATACAGGAAGTACATGCAGCCTTTTTTTGTTATTCTGTGGAACAAAACACCACGGATTCGTTGACTCTACCAGTGAGAGAAGAATACACCGTGACATTTCGAATTCCTCACTTTAAATTGGCGCGTGAACAAAAAATACTTCCTTGTTATTTTTTTTCAGGGGTGTATTGCTGAAGACCTATGCAGGTCAATAACTTTAGAAGATTTGTTTTTAGGGAAATATTCCTCAAGATGATGGGGATGAAAGGAAATCTGATTAAAATTTGATGTGGTGAAAAGTAGCTAGATGTCTTTATTTACCTCTATTTCCATTGTTTCGTGTCGCGTTTGGGTTTTTATCGGGGTGATCGCCACCTTCCCGCGGTGATCATCCGGAACAAAACGATGGAAATATGGGTATATAAAAACATCTAGCCGCTTTCACCACATCAGATTTAAATCAGATTGGGATGGAAAGGTTGCATTTTTTAGCTATGGGATTCCGTCTACATACCAGACCTACTGCATACAACGTTTGCTTACGTACAATTAACATCTCAAACTAATCAACTACAAGGGGGGGGGGGGTCATATCATACACGGCTACTACAATTCTAAAGTATGGGGGAGGGGGCTATTATAAAGTCAACATAGAATTCTATTTAATGTTAATTTTCTCTATATCATTTCCGTCCCTTGTTTAACTTGAAATTATCCCTTAAGCGAGGAAGATAACCGTTACATCACTAACAGAATCATGTACAGTTTCAAGAGTTCAAACCGTATCAATCGATGCAACGTATTATCTCCACGTCTATTATGAAGTCAACACATTCTTCAAATATATTTTCTCTTGTAAGTTAAAATCTGTTTGTCTATAATCAACATATTTTGATAAACTACAATCATAGTTTCAATGTATAAGAAATGTAGGTCAATGGAAAGTGTGAAGTAACCATTGCCACAGCTTCCGATCACAGCTGGATGTGTGGAATCATAATCATTCATATATCAGGTTGTAATTGTTCAAATACACTACATATGCACCCAGTATCCATATATTCCCTGGTATGACATACATGCCTCGGGGTACCTGTGATTTATTTCACTATATTGCAGTCAATCAGTTCTGGTTTTCTTGTTGACTTCTGTTTTTTTGATTGATGGCGAATAAATATCAATATAAACAGTTCATATATGCTTGCAAGAACTCTAATCTGTAATGTCATCAATATCTATAAATTCGTCATCGTTTAGTTCACCAACATTGCCATCACCAACGCCAGCTGCACGGAGAATCTCTGCAGCAACATCGATATCAGCATCCTTGTTAGCACCTGTTTCGGGTTCTGCAATCGCATCGTGGAGTTTGTGGAACATCTCTGCTCCCGTTTCGCCGCCATCTCCCTCTATATCCTCGTCCTCAATACGTGCTCGTAGTTGATTAATTTTACCGTCCATTTCTCCGATAGCTTCAAACATCTCGTATTTGAAACCAGCTATGTCTTCTTTTAATTGCATCATCCATGGATCGGGTCCAGCTTTGCCTCCCTGCCCACCCTCTTCGTCATCTTCACCTCGTTGTTGTTTGAAGTGGTACCGTTGTACCATGCATCGAACCATTGCCTAAAATATATAGAAATAAATAGACCCAGTATTATTGTACAGTGGGATCTGACTGTAATATTTATTTACAATCATTTCAATTTCTGCTCGTTTCTCTGACCCTGTTTCTGTTTCTATGTCCCTGTCTTTCTTACTCTGCCAATATCCCCTCTATCTATTTCTCAGTCTGTCTCCCCTCCTTGTGTATGTGTTCTTTTAGAAGGAGTATGTATTTGTTTCTGTTCGCTTGTTCGCTTGTCTGTTTGTTTGTTTGTCTGTCTGTCTCCCCCTCTCCCTCTCACTCTCTCTCTCTCTCTCTCTCTCTCTCTCTCTCTCTCTCTCTCTCTCTCTCTCTCTCTCTCTCTCTCTCTCTCTCTCTCTCTCTCTCTCTCTCTCTCTCTCTCTCTCTCTCCCTCCTCCCCCTTCCTCCGTTTGTTGAGCATATTAAACTACATGACGTGAAGTTAAGTACATCTCCTTATAATAAAGGTCTTAAAAAGGCAAAAGAGAACGTTTAACTATAATGTGTACATTTTTTATCATTACAAGATATTCATGTTTCTATGGAAATTTAATATCAATAAATTGTTATACAATATATTTCTGATTGCAACCGAAAGTGTTCAAACTGAAGACATAAGACAACCTGATTATTGATCAGTATATTCAACTTCCCAAGGTAATAAAATATGGTAGAGCTGACATTGATTGAATTTCAACACCAATATGTACAAACAAGTTCAAACCGCACATCAAAATTAGAAACACGGTGTGTTAAATACATTTACGACGTCTGCATAATAAGTCGATGTGTACATGTGAACACATCAGATGATTGTAAAAACAACGCTAACTCTCCAAGGTAATGAAATGTGTTAAAGCATGGTATTGTTTCAAGGTCAACACCAGTATGAAACAGCAAGTTCAAATCTAACATCACTGAAAATAAGAAATATGGTATGTCTATACGACGTCTACATTACACGTCAATAGGGACCATATGTCAATACATGTACATTGTGAACACATCAGGTGATCGTGAAAACAACGCCTAAAATAACTGGACACAGATTAGTTACATGAAAATATTATAGTTTCTAACAGAAGTCAAGAATGTGAAACAAATTGACTACCGCGTTGGTGTCCATTTCGATCTTGCGGTTTGACCTACTATGACCTCTGGTTTCCCGTTATATCATACTAATATTACTATAAAGAATTCTAGGTGGGTGGGAGGAGGGGGGTGAAGTAGGTACAAACTAAGGTCCCGTTCAGCAAAGAAAGCTCCCGAATAGTGTTTTATAAAGTTTAACTTAAGGTCCAAGCGCGTTGCCACTGTTCGATCTCGTCTCAGCTTTTTCGAGCTATGTCCTTGTATTTGCTATACTTGCTATCGCCTACTGACCAATTCCTGTCATCATTTTTAAACTGTGTTAACGAATACATATAAGTGTTGATGTCTTTACACAATGTACGACTATTTATATGCGGCCATTAAGCCGATGTATACAACACTGTCAATGATGATAAACAGGTAATGTAGATTGTACAATTTCCAACAAGTCAAAACAAACGAAATATAAGCTTAGCTAAATTCTACAGCTAACAGGGATTCTTTTAGGTGGAGAAAAAAGCTGTCATCGTTGATGCGAGTAATTAAGTGGGAGGTATTCCAACACCTAAAGCTGCAGACAGACATTAGCCATGGGTCGTGTTTTCACGCGTTAGCGTTGAAATTGATGTATACTTATTTATAGATTTGCAGATTGATATCACGGGGAAACAGCGCAAATATGGGATCTATTTCTCAATTTTTTATTTTTGGCGAATAGTTTCTGACTAGTAAAACGTGATGAATACCTTTGGAGAAGGAGAGCTGCCTCCATCAAAGTTTGGCATAACTGTGTATGTAAACTCAAGTAGAGGGTGTGGATTTTGTATTATGTACATTATCGAAAATTGACCTCAGTCAACAGTAGATGTTAATAAAACAATTCCAATGAAGTCACAGTATGCTTCAAGAGCAAAGAAAGTGTGTACAGTACGGATAAGTAAACTTTTCAATTGACCGACTGCTAGCCCACACCTGCTGCCGTGTATTTGATCTGGGGGCAAGTACGAACGCAATATTTGAGATGTGTCCGTGGAGGAGATTAGTTCGTCATTTCTACGACTTTCATAAGCTAACAGCAATTACACGTTTTCATAAAGAACATGCTTTAATAATATAAGCTAATGAGCTAGAAAATAAATCCCTTCGCTTCACTTTCATAATGACACCGCATTACTTCATCAACACAAACACTGGCGCAAAGAGCCGCGGAGGAAATTTAATATGAAGGTGGAGCAAAAATGAGTGAAACTTAATCGAAAGAAGGTCAGAGGTCGTCATTTCAATTACCTCGTACTCGGCGTTTTTTTCTTCCTTTGCTGACAACATCATCTGAAAGAGGAAATAGAAATTAAAAAGTAAGGAAAGGTTTCATATTCGGAAGTTTTGATGTGGATTACAAAGAGGATTATGCTATTATACGGTAGAAAAGTCGCACCGCCCGACATTAGAGCGACGGCAAATCTTTGTCATATTTGCAGTCATATGTGTAATGCTTGAATTTTGAAATGGGTTTAATTCAGCCATACTTTCGTTCATTTCCTGTAGTACTTTTACAGTCGACATGTTTATAATACTACTTTAATTGCTTGAGTGTATAAATCTAAAAGCCAATGTCATTACCATTATGCAGTTCAATATTACAAGATTTTTAATATTTGACTAATTTTATACACATGAAGTATCGCATATTGAAAAATTGCTTTTCATTGGCTGACTGTCGACACACTCGTATTGTATGGTGTAAAAGGCTTTCATAATTATATCAATATAATGAACATTTCAATCGCCACTTTTGAAAGTATGTAAGGTGTTCGGAAATAATCCTGGCCTTCATTTCCATTGCAAAGGTCAGTGACTGTGTTACTATGGTAACGTCTGTGTTCATTATTTATTAGTCAAATTTCATTCCATTTACAATTAAAAGAAAGTGAGAATGAATGCATGTTCTTTTCTAACTTCCCTTCCTTCCTCCATTTTCAACCCATTCTGCTACGCCTTAGCTTACAAGCGCGTCGTCTCATCGGCACAGTTTACAATGGAAGCGAGTTGACTTGAAACCAAACGTCGTTTGGCATTAAAGAAAATCTTACTCCTTTTTATATTGCAACATTTTCTTTGTATGAGCGATAATTATCTTAGCAGATCGTTGCCAAATTATATATATTGCAACAATTTATACTTTCTTTCTTTTTTATCAGGAGTGACAATGGATTAAATTGTAACAATTGTCTTTCAACTTTTGTTATACCAAACGATAACATGTAGTAATGTTACACTGAAAATCACGAAACCTGAAACAAATTGTCTGGCTCGACTAAAATCTTACCAACATTTCCCGCTACATTTTATCGTCTGGTCAGACAAGTATTTCAGAAAAATTTCTAAATCTTATCGCCGGGCTCAACAAATCAAATAATTTGAAAGTACAGTTATGTCCCTTTAACGTGGTATCGTATACGTTTTGGAAATAAAGTTTTAATCTTGTTGTTACTTTGTTCAGGAAAATGAACAATTCTAAGATAACCTTTTTTGAATCATGGGTAAAAGTTTAAAGTTTTGAAATCGAGGTTAAAATGACATCAAAAGTAACCTATTTCAGAATATGGCCGCCGAATACTGTGTTCGAGCTATTGAAAAATAAAAAGGTTATTGATTTCATTGAAAACAAGACGATGACCCCCCCCCCCCCCGGTTTGGTTTTCAAGGGATCAAGAATGGGCTTTCATATTGCAAAGTTTGGAAAGACTTCAAGAACAAATTGGTCCCAGCAGCAATTGAAGATCATGGTATTTAAAATGAAGTACATGCATATCTTACGGCCTTTTTGCTGTCCTTCGAGTCCGTTCTTTTGCTCAGTCGACGACATAATGTAGCCAGGGTGTTTACAGTAGGGAATATGTTAAACGGTGGTGGTATGGTGTTTTCATCTCCGAAGTATGTTATCCATAGCTGTGATCTGGAGTACTTCCATTGCATATCAGCGTCTTGCTACAAGAAAGACAAAAGGAGACGTATGTATCTGTAGCAAATGGCTGTGACTGCAAAGTTATTTGCTTAATTATTCAGATAGGAACAGATTATTCTCTTAATATTTTCTACCTATAAAAGGGTTGCTGACATTATACCACAACAGTTTGAAATCATGTTATCTTCACTGAAAATCCACAGTTCAACAAATTGTATTTATCTTAACAACGTGAGATAAGGAGTATGCTTTGAGACTGGTTAGTTATCAATTTTGATAATCATACAAAATAATCATGTCAGAGTCCATAAAGTGTGAGAAGCACGGAAGCTTAAGTTCAGAAATATGACATGTGAACCCTTTCAATAACTCCCAGCTATGACTAAATGTTCAGACCACTATAGAAAAGCTAGAAGTTAGAGACTTGAAGGGAATCTGTACTGACTATGCCAAATAGGTCACCTTTTGAAGCAAGATTCACCGTTTTGTGCAAAGTTTTTTATTGACACTGATATACACATATTTAGCGTTGAAGTAAGGGAACGAGTAGAATTTAGGGAGGGGTGGGGCTGAGGAGAAAATGGGGAGGGGCACGAAGAAAGTGGGGAGTGAAGGGGGTCATGAAAATTATGCTGGTCTGGGGGGGGGGGGCATGAATATTTTGATGATGATTTGAACCTTTGCGTTAATCGTCACTTGCTTGTGAGAAGTCGTTTATTGAAAACACATAAATTTGACGAAGGCTAGTTTGATATTTTATCTGTCAATGATAATTCTACCAGATGTCATGGACAACTGAATCTCAGCGAAGGTTAAAGGTACATTTGTAATTAGATTAAAACAATATACAAATTGTAATAACAGTTAAACATGTCTCAGTTACATTGCTACTTCTAATTTGCATTTGAAGACATGCCACCTGGAAAAAGCGTTGTCTGCAAATTACAACATTTCGTTGTCTGGTGCAATAAAATATATTTACTAACTTTGCTACATTTGAACGTCTGGCGTGTCAAAAAGATGGTACTAACATAGCTACATTTTATTGTCTGGCTCAGCAAAAAAATCCTTTTGAGAATTGCCATTTTCGCAACGCCAATTAAGCTAACTTACAGTGTAAAAAGCTATTAAGATAATAGTATCTCGTGCAGTGAAAATGTACCAAATGTTAGTAAGATGTTCTATCGTGTCCGACAAAATGTAGCAAATGTTAGTAAGATTGTGTCATGTTAGACAAATTGTAGCAATGTTAGTAAGATTTGTCCCAAGCTAGAATAGGCTATGTTTCAATTGTGATGGCTTTCAATGTAACGTAATGCAAAGTTTATTCACTTTTAATATATGCATAAACTTTAAATGTATTCTCCACAAAGAAACTATACTTTCAGAAGCTTGTCGATGTGCAGAACGCGACAGCTTTTACGAGAACATGTGTTTTAGTAAGCGATATATTAATAGGTCAAATTGCGGAACAGAATAGTGCGAAAAAAATATGTGTTAAATATTACAGCTGCTTAAGCCTTATAACACATCATATTAATCACGTGATATATTATTGATTATTGGGAGAGTTCGTTATGAGAAACAATGACACCTGTCATACTACACTACTAATTATAGTGGTCTATATCCGATACAGTTGTAGAATGTGATTCCTATAGCACGTTTCAAATCACCGTTCAGCGGTTCTGTTTGATACAACCAGAAAACAACCAATAAGAAACTGTGCATTCTATACTTTATGATAGCAGGATCGCAATTTGTTGCTACATTTTAGTCTAAATGACATTTCTTGTTTACATTAGTGGTCTGAGATGAAATAAATCATTTAAACATACTGTAACTAGATTTAGACATGCGGGCGCCAATGTTTTGATGTCTGCATTTGATGTCTGTATAGGTATGGTGGTACATTTCATTTAGAAATTGTATTCATAATTGTAATCTTGCTTATGTGCAGTTTTGTTGTATCAAACGGAGCCCCTGGACGGTAAATTAAAACAGGCTGTACATGCAATTACACCAGTATTTCATATCTCACAACTTTAGCTTAAGGGTAGTACAAACAGCTGAAAGACTTCTACACAGAGTCTAAAATATGATTGACAGTCATTGACAAATAGCTAATTACTTCAACCAAATTCTTCAAATTTAACAGTTTGGCAATACGGACGGCAAACGTGTGTTAGATTATTGGCTGTCACGGGGTTCATTGTCAAATACCTTTAAAAATTAAAAAGGAAACAGCAATGCCAGGTGTTGTAACTCTTCCTGCGGTATACTGTTTCAAATAACACTTAGATGAAAAAAGAAATCTCACGAGAAAGTTGAGAGCATAATTGAGTAAAGAGAAAAAATCATTAAGCTGTCATTCGATGCACACTTTTATTAGTTTGTTACATGCTTGATAATCAGTTTCATTGAAAAGCGTTTGGTGCGTGTTTCCGTTGTTCTCGACGTCACAAAGGAGTATTACAAAGGCGATAAAATTGATCTACTTAAGGCTTGCAGGTGTATTTTGATGTGATATCTTATCTTAGTGTACAGTTCCACGTCTTTTTATTAAACAGCTTTCGGAAATAAGCCATTGGTAAAGTTTCAAATGACCGTTTTGACAGACAATTGGAAATCGTACTGAGTTGATTAATTCAATCGATGATGAAATTGACCGACAAAACCACAGAATGCATTTCAATGTACGGAAAATAACAAAGCGTGGGTAGAAAAATGGTTTGAACATTTCAAAATGACATGATTCATGTGATATATACGTTCAGGGTTTTTTAAGAATGCAATTTACCAAATCCCAATCTCTTTGCATATTTTCAGATTAGTTGAGACAGAAGTACGTCCCCTTTCTAAGAATTCAAAATTAAACTTTCAAATCATGACTTTAGAAACGGAAATGACGTGGAATTGAAATCGAGGCCATGAGCATGATCGTCTGCACTCGCATGATCACCATCTCACAGGTCGTCAAGCTCGCGCCCTGTCCTTGCCACTAGTACACTTTTATAACCCCTGCGTGCATGCATGACATAACATAATTTCCTAATCCCTATTATACATTCTTAAAATTCTATTTTAAAGATCTTACAGTCACTTGTTTATCAAAGTATCCGAGCAATGCCATAGTGCAAAGCATAAATTGATTTTTTACCAAAGTTAGTATGAAAGGATCCAATATTAAATATTAAATTTTCATTTTTTTACCATTGTATCTACGTAATATCAATGGTGTAATACATTACCTAAAATCGTTGATGTTTTGTCCAAGTTAGCATGAACAAAATACATCCCTGTGGGCATTTAAACGAAATTACATTTTCATTTGTTTGCCATTGTATGTATCTAATATCCATAATGTAAGTATAAATTATTCAAAGCCAAGACTATTTCAGTCCAAGTTAGTATTAAAGAATCAATCCTACACTGTGACTGGTTATATGAAGAATTAATCTGACTATCGCATTTTTTTATATGTTTACCATTGTACCTAGTACAAAATGTAATGTCCATAGTATAAGTAAATTATACTGAGTCGTTATTAGTTTGCATACTAGAACACATCCCTTGTGACTTGTGACATAAGAGAATTAATCTAAATATTATGCTTTCATTTGCTTACAATAGTATCTTCGTAGTTTCCATAGTATGCGTATAAATTACTTACAATCGTCGAAGTTTTGTCCAAGTTAGCATGAAAGATTACATACCCTACGGGGCATTAAACCAAATATTACATTTTCATGCGTTCACTGTGGCCCATGGTTTAAGCAAATGAAGTAGAATCGTTTACATTTTGGCCCGTTATCAGTTAATATGAAATAATTTATCCCCTGTGGCTGGTGATATAAAAGAATTAATGCAAATATTGAATGTCTTCCCTTAGTTAATATGAAACAATGCATCCAGTGTTGTTGGTTGAAATGAGAATTAATGTAATTATTATATGTATAGCTAATAAACGTACATTTAACAAAGACCATCTGTCACAATATATTTAGTAGAGTTTGTGAGTAATGTTCAAAACAAATTATCGGGCTGTTCACTTTTTTGCTTAAAATGATCGCCAAGTTTCATCGAGTGAAATAATAATTTTACCTCCCGTGTGAGCAGAATCTCACTACATTAATTCAAAAATCGACGTTGATTCGACTTTCTGCATTGTAAAGATTTTGAAAATGTTATCATTTAAAACTCCTAGATAAATGTGTATGCAAGTCAAAATAAGGATCACGTCAAAATGTCAAGAGTTGATAGACTCTATATAAATATAGGAAGAGATCTAACATTCTCAACTATTCAGAAAGTTTAGTAGTGTTGATTTAACTGTGATATTTGATATTTCAAAGAAATATAATCTTTGTAATGTTTATCTTGTTACGAGAACATTGTGAAAGAGTTTACATAAGTTACTATTGTTTATCAGTCTAGACAAGTCGTGTGTATGTTAACAAACAAAAAAGATATAATCACAGTCTTTCCTACCGGCTACATTATGTTTATTTAACAGTATTGATATTATTTAATATTTCCCTTTCAAACGTATCAAATGTGTATAGTTGTATCTTTTACAACATATTCCCTTTAAGTGGATATAAATGGGTGCAGTTTAATGGACACATCTTTGTTGTCCACATGTTATTTAATTTGTTGGATAGACGAGTAGGGACTATTTGGTTCAATGGTTTGTATAAAAATGAATGAATTGATACAAAGTGTTTAGCATTTGCGATTTCTTGTTATACTACATAGTGTTTACTAACTTTTTAAAGGAACAATGTATCATTTCAAATCAACCATAATGTGTACAAATGATAAGTAGGCAGTCTTTGTGTATAAATTGTAAAGTAGCGTGATTGCAGTAAGTACATTAAGACGGCTTTCTAAAATTCTATGTGGTAATTATAATTGCAGACAGGCATTACAGAATCCAGATGGTTTCAAGGTCATGTTGTCTCAATACATCAAGGTATCACCAGTTACATGTACAGAGTAGAGAGCACGCCTGTAACAGCCTTGTACAGTTCTTATCACGGGGTACTAGTACTGAAACAAGTATTGTAGGTAAACTTAGTAAGATTTCAGAGCTGAATTCACAGACATGTAATAGGCCCGCTGACACAGGCATGTATAGAGGTGTGTAATTTTCCACTATACATTGCTATGATCACATGGCTGAAACCGGGGTGTACACACAGATGTATATCCAGAGATGTGTGTATAATTAGTTCTGTCACAGGGTGTGAAGATTTGGTTTGATTCAAGGACTACATTCATAGATATGTTAGAAACCTGTTGGTACAGGTATGTATAGGGATGTGTAAGTTCTGAGAATCTCTGACAAATGGGTTACAGTAATGTTTTAAATAAATGTACAAACATTTGATCATATTATATTATAAAATAAGACCTATGATACACCTGTACACACATCCATATATAAAGTCACATATACACACTGGTACTGTCACATGTAGAATAGACGGACCATGTGACATGCCTGTCCACACATCACTGTAACAACAGTGTACCCAATGTATACAGCAATGTAGCCACACCTCTGTTGACAGGTTTGCGGCTACAGCTCTGTTACAACCCTGTGTCGTGTTCACTGACACAGACCTGTGTCACAGGGTCTCCACAGGACCTGTTGAAGGAGCGAAATTTTCTTTGGTGTCTAGCTCTGATACAGCCCTAATATATTAGATTTTTCAATATTTACTCACAACTACTCAAAATGTTGGTACGATATCTGCAAAACGCATAAACACATACACATATTAAAGGAATACATTACATTCACCTCCTATATGATAAAGTTTGAAACTTTCCATGAACTAATAAGCCCCGGTCTTTGAATGATATAAGCTTATTTATGTGCAGAGCACTGACTTTTGATGTACAAAACGTTTCATTCCAAGCATAATACTGCTGACCATTTATAGCCATCATAATTCCAGTCTACATTAATTAGATACTTAGAATTACTTACATCAATCCTTGTGTAGGTATTACTCATCATAGCTATGAGAATATTTAGCAGGACAACAATGGCAACGAGATGATATCCACCGTAGAGGATGTAGCCTACGAGTTGAATGACCCAATCTGTATCTCCTTCTACTAACAACGTATCCAGACGTGTAACCCCAAACAGAGCCCAAAACAACGTATTCAACGCAGAGGATATTCTGCAGACGAAAATATTATTACAATATCAATCTGGTTTTATCATTAATATTTGCTTTCATGGCTGGCAAGTTATTATAATAATAATAATGGTTTATTAATCTCAGCCATTGTGGCCAAAAGGCCAAATTACACTGAGTTACAAAAAAAAACATATACAATTGAATCCAATTTAAAAAGGAATCTCTACAAGGTAAAACCACAACAGCATAAAATTTACACAGAACCCAAAACACAAATTACAGAATTACACAAAACCAATTTAAAAAGGTATCTTTTCACAAGGTAAAACCAAGTTAGTGTTATATACATGGAACCGCGTAAAATAATCCATCAGAATAGTTACACGTGTGTTTGTAATTTTATACTGTTTACTCTGTCATTTGTAATGCGTATGCAGCTTTGTGATAAATTTTGTTAATTGAAGACATGGTAAATTACTTATCCTGATGGCATGATTGTAAATTGTGTTTCGTCAACTTTGATTTTAGTAGGTATGTGTGACAGAATGTAGATTAACCTTGGGCAATGAAAAATGATGGATGGATGGATGGATGGATGGATGGATGGATGGCTGGCTGGCTGGCTGGATGGATGGATGGATGGATGGATGGATGGACAGACGAGGGGACGGGAGACGGGGACTGATGAATGTAAGGGTGGGGAGAAAGGGAGAGCTAGGGCGATAGAGACACGCAGACATGAATTAGCCGATGAACTCGAAACCAAATGTTTCATGAAACTTTATTTTAGTCTATGAATGTGATCAACGTAGATATGTTAGACGCGCAAGCAGACAGACGGCCAGCAGTCTAGACGTAAAATGCTTTCAATTGCTGAGTAATATCTTCTAAGATATCAATGACACAACATTGAGCTAATCGGACTCAATCTGATAATACTGACATCTCTTCCCGTCGTAAGGTAACAGCTGTTTGCCCATCATGTAAAACCGTTTATGCATAATGAATTATGCATAATGAATTATGCATAACTGTATGTATCAGTAAGATTTCTTCAATATATCATATTCTCATAAACTCTTAAGGGCTCCAAGATGCGTGATCACTTCGAGGCGTCACATCTACTCCGAAGTTGTCATCGTGTCCCTCATAAATCTAAAACTACCTTGGGTTTCCTTGAGATTTTGAAGCGCTGTTAGAGTTTGTCTGTCTGGTCACCCTCTACCATTAGAAAAGTGATATATCATTTTTTGCAGGGTCTTATAGTTAATGTTGTGATGACTTTTACAAGGTCTATCTTCTACTTGTATAAATCAAGTTAGTCATTTTATGATGTCCACTAGATACACATCTGTGATCACTCTAGATTCTCCTGATTCTTCCAATATGAAGATCGCATATCTTACATAATATTAAAACACGCCTCGAAAATAAATTGCTTAAACTTTTGCTGTAACGTTTTTGTCAAGAAAACACCGACCCATTCTCTGTTACAATAAGAAAAATCAGAGGTCACCGTATATATTTTTTAAAAGATAGGTGGATAGTCAGTTGTTTTGATATATGCTATCGACATGTGAGAAATATTTTTGAGATAAACTAACACTTAAAGGTCAGCGTTTCAATCCCCAGTTCACGTATTAGTGTTATCTCATTAGTGAGGTCATAAGGTTATACACATGTTCTGGACTAACCTTTCTATATCTTCACCAGACAAGGTTTTTTCACCTAAAGCTTAATCCTAATCTGAATCGGGCCTTCATTTTGAAGAAACACCAAGACACCAGAAGCCCCGGTGATGGCAGTCCCTGGATGGGTGGGTACCCGTGCTTGTTAGCGAAATTTCAAATGTACCCCTTTTCCCTGGAATATTTCAATGAAAACACCCTTTATTTATTGAAGCCGGGAGAAAAAACACCCTTTTTCCGAAATCCGGGAGGTTTTACCTTCAAGGACACCTAATCCATACACTGCACGTACACCGTTTGCCCTAATGTTTGAATACTATTGTTTAACATAACACATCCTACCCCTATTCTCGGAGGGTGATCTGAAAAAGTACCCCTTTTTTACGATTCCACGGACCTAGATGGTCGACGAAAAACACACCCTTTTCCGTGAAATTTCAAACAAGCATTCCTCTGGGACTGCCACCACCGGGCCAGAAGCACCTGTCACTTTGATATGTATTACTACCAACCAAACCAGAGTGACTAAATAGAGTTTCAATTAGGCGGCATGATGTTTACTAAGTCTCACACAAGCTTTTTTGTTACAAAGGACACAAAAAAATAATACAGACACCCATGGCACACAAACATATATTATAAAATGATACATTTTATCTCACTGTGAACACAAATCAAAATCACTGTCAGATGAAACAAGGAAGATTCAAACAAAAAAAATGAGATAAATGTAATATTTCATATGTTTTCCGCTACTGAGTTCCAGTATTTTTTTGTGTAATTTGTAACAAAAAATCTTGTGCGAGATGTAAAAGAAATCACGTCCTGCCGCGTAATTGAAACTCTATAGTCTTTCTGCTTTGGTAGTACAATACTTAGCCATCTCTTATGACATGGCTGAATTGTACTGTGTCTATCTACCATTTTCATCGCTCTGTTGTACAATGTAGTTCTATAGAAATTCAACAGTCATAGGATTCGACTGCACATTTAATTTTAGACAGCTGACAAAATACAAAGGTCACGACTAATTTGACAAAGCAGTTATACTGGATCTGTTACTAAGTCAACTTGACATATATAGGACACGTGCAAACTTTACAAAATGGTTTAAATGCCCATTAGGTTGAACTCTGTTATTTCGGCTACTTTTTGCCAAAAATTAAAATTATCTCTCCAAAGTTTGCAAGATAAATGTTTGTTCCTGTTCCTTTCTTAATTTTTTTAAGATAAATTGTGGGTTCCCCATCTTGGTCTCAAGAAAATCGATAATTTTTTTTATTTTAAGACGACTTACACGTAACTTTGACCTCGATTTCATACATTTCTACAGTGACTGTCCCTGACAAATTTCTTTTTATATTAACGGTGCTGGATATTCCTTGAAAAGAGTTCGTTCTTAGGCGCGTACTACGTTCAAGAGGTAGTAGTTACAACATGTCCAAAATGCAGTGATAATTAGGTGTTATTACCCAATATTTTTCTTCATTCAGCCAAGGAAAATAGGAGTGAACTAAGGGGCCTTTATTACTATGAGTTGCTAGACGAGTAGTGACAACCCTTAGGTCACGAGTATTTTCGCGCTGAATAAAGAAAAATATTTGAGAATAACGTAATTATACCAGCGCCAGTAATATCAAACAAAAATCGGGGAAAGTAATGGCATTTTTAGCGTTTTGACTAATATTTTTAACACTGTGACAGCAGAACCAGTGACGTAGACACGCGTTATCGTGACGTAGACTCGCGCTGTCGTGACGTAGAACAACGAGAGTATATATATATTTGTTGTTCAACTTGGCCCGTGCATACATGTAGTATAAATATGATTGTAACTTACGTTGCAAATGGATGTTTACAGTCATCTCTCCCACCGGTCATATAACACTGTAGTTCGGCTTCATTTGCATGGAACCAGTAGAGTTGATTCAAGCCAACAGAGAAAGCAAACCACACCAAACAAAATATGGACATAAACTTAGTAACGTCCATTAACATTCTACCCAGTGAGATCTGCATAGGTCCAACCTGCAGACTAACAACGGTGATTCGTATAAGTCGTAGGAAGCTCAATGCTTTAGCTATAGCAAATATACCCTGGGCTATAACTGCAGCAAGGGGAAGAACGTAGAATTCATCCGGGTTACTTGGTATTGACGACGGTGCTGATGCAGACGACGACAACGGCGACGACGACGTCTCCAGTAGCGGTGTTTGTTGCCACTCGTCACCGCTAACGTCTATCTCAACGTAATCTTCATCATCAGTGACATATGCATAGTTCATTTGAGTTGTTAAATTCAACAATTGTATTGTCGTTGATGAGTCTAGTACTGCAGTTGTTACATCATTGTAAACACCCAGCTGTGTATCGAAAACAACCTGGAAAACGGAAGACATCAATGACAATGATATTAACCAGCATCTTCACAACCAAAATGTCTACTACTTGTAAAAAAAAAAGAAGAGTAGCTATTACTCTAGAAAAATAACAGTTACATAGATCATAGATATGATTGGATATTATTTATTATAATTCGATTTACATTGGCGCTACAGTCTTACTTCTGAAAAAACTGAAATTCTTCACTTAAAACCAATAGCTATATGTTAAAATATTTACAAAAATAAATACAGAGTGATACGGACCGTATATGTATCCTATCTATATGTCTGTCTGTCTGTCTGTCTGTCTGTCTGTCTGTCTGTCTGTCTGTCTGTCTGTCTGTCTGTCTGTCTGTCTGTCTGTCTGTCTGTCTGTCTGTCTGTCTGTCTGTCTGTCTGTCTGTCTGTCTGTCTGTCTATCTATCTATCTATCTATCTATCTATCTATCTATCTATCTATCTATCTATCTATCTATCTATCTATCTATCTATCTATCTATCTATCCATCCATCCATCCATCTATCTATCTATCTATATCTATCTATATCTATCTATCTATCTATCTATCTATCTATCTATCCATCCATCCATCCATCCATCTATCGATATATATTTATCAATCTATCTGTCTATCTATCTATCTATCTACCTACCCACCTACCTATCTATCTATCCATATATCTATATATCTATCTATCTATCTATCTATCTATCTATCTATCTATCTATCTATCCATCTATCTATCTATCTATCTATCTATCTATCTATCTATCTATCTATCTATCTATCTATCTATCTATCTATCTATCTATCTATCTATCTATCTATCTATCTATCTATCTATCTATCTCAACTATCCTGTCTCAAATAAAAACTTCTAAACTGCGTTAAGTATGCACTCCCAGAGGACTGTATGCCCACAGCTGTGGAAATATTTCTAAACAACATACTACTCGTGTGAACAAATTGGCTTACTGTCAGGGTCTCTAGCACATTCATCGACAAATTATTTGCGTTTTTGTTTATAAAAACGAGGTTAATTATTCCACAGATAGCAGTAAACTATCCTGAAATTAACAAAGGATTGAATACGTCTCTTTATCATGTCTATACGTAGCTTTATATAAATAAGCCAAGTCAGTCTGTTTACACGTGGAGAAAGGACACAAGAATGTAAACCTTGAGGTAGATTGATTTTAGCAGTAGTACTGACATAAAACATATTTCACCAATGATTTATGATACAGTGTTGTCTTTATTTGTCCTTGTCAGAGATTTCCTTGACAAGTGTATTTGAAGAGATGGTATATGATGACGGCTAGCTTACCTGGATGTAGACTGTAATACGTGCCACTACCCAAATCCAGTATAATGAAAAGGTAGAATAATCAAAGAGTTTAGATTTCAAGTCATCTCTAAATGCTGATAATCCTTTGGTGAATGCACAGATCCATTCATCCCAAGTCAGTCCTGTCGGATAAAGTTTTGAGAACAATAAATGATAGCATACTGAGTTTGTAATAAGTCTGAAATTTCAGTGAAACTGTGATAGACTTATTTATGATACTTTATTTATTAACGAGCTGCCGTATTACTTTCAGATGATAATACTCAGAATGACTTCATCATAAATCTAAAGTCATAATTTAAAGAAAATCTGTACATTGTGTATACATACATACATACATACATCCATACATACATACATACATACATACATACATACATACATACATACATACATACATACATACATACATACATACATACATACATACATACACATTTACCTATAATCCAAGTGATGATCAGCCACTCAGTTACAGTAAATGGTCCCTGCTTTGCCCCATAGTCTGCCATCTTTCGGAGCTGTTCTGGCGTCGATGGTTTATCATTCACACTCAAAGTTTGCAAAGTTAACAGTATAAGGAATGCCATGGCAGACGCCGTTTGCATAGAAAATTTAACGTAAGGTGACTTAAGTAATCTGGTTGGTTTGGAGTCGGGTGCTATGATGTAACATATGGAATAGATGGGATATGTGATGGCAAACATAAGAGTTATCATCATGGATTTGAAGAAACTGAATTTCCTCCACTGACCCAAACCATGATACCATCGACGAATCAGGATTTGCTGACAATGAGGATGGGCGATAAACTGTAAAATGAAAGAGGAATGAGGACATTAGGGTGATAACAGACAAACTGGTTTTTAAACCCTTAGAAGAAGAGCTATGACATAGAAAAAAATAGCTCTTGTATAAAACTGGTATGTGCAAAGTTGAAGCTGGTGTGATTTGCCATGAAATAACTTAAAATAATTTAGTTAGTTCTTCCGTGAAATGTAAACAAATACGGTTCGTTCGTACCGTGTATGCTGTTCTGTGTAGGATATCTGGAGATACATAACTTTATTATTTAATATCTCAGTAAGAAGACAGGTGATCAATGAACCCTATATGCATACTCTATACCCTAACTCGTTTTAAAACCCCATATCCTCATTTTTAAAACCCTTTGACCGTTTACAAGATAACACTCCGTTTTATAATTCATTGCCAGTTTGGTACCTATAGAAACAACACTCAAGTTTTTAGCACCAATATCAGCCCCTTATAGAATACTCATCAGATGAATGATTTGGAACTAATGTTTGGAATGTTATCGTACAGGGCTATATTGATAGGATGGTTGTTATAGTTATTCTATACGAATTTGTTATGGAATGCAAGTAAGATTGGACTAAGTGTCTTACAGTAATGTGTGCTATTTTGTGTTCCATTTTGATAGAATTGAACATTAATAAATAAATAAATATGTCTTTTGATTCATTTGCTATTATAGTGTTAGTTCTAAAGTAGTCAAGAATTAATAAATGTTGAAACAGATGTGGAAATGTGTATTTGTAATATAATAACATCGTTTGACTTAGATTAATGTAATCCGGCAAATTGTAATTTGGCACGCAACGATACTGGATATGGAATCAGGTCAGGGCTATCGCTATTCATACAACATGAAGTAATACTGATCCACTTTCATTGTCCAGTATTAATGAAAGAGTCGTCTTAACTCAGAGGGGTGACTTTAAATGCTAGACAAATATGATGACGATTCCATTCCGTGTTTCTGATGTGTTTGCGTTAATTCTTTCCGTTATATTTTAGTAGCTAGGTAACCGGTTGTCCATGAAGACATGGCAATTAGAAGTCAAGCATTTTGTATACTAAATGTATCGATGATCGACTTCCCGGTTAACTCTTAGATTCACAATACACTCATTATAGAAAGTTCCCTCTAGAACGATCGTAGGAGTTGAATCAAAATAAATGTTAATGGGTGGCGTGTGTTAGTTTTGTTTTGGGTGAACTATCTCTCAGTCCATTAATGCTATAAAGATGTTATGACGTCTGCCAAATATGTATTTAAGCTACCTTGAGAGTACATAGGACTAAAATAACATAAAATGTATGTATGTATGTATGTATGTATGTATGTATGTATGTATGTATGTATGTGTGTGTGTGTCTGTCTGTCTGTCTGTCTGTCTGTCTGTCTGTCTGTCTGTCTGTCTGTCTGTCTGTCTGTCTGTGCCCACTGATGCACATTCTGTACTGTTTATCGCAATATGCTAAAAGTTTAATCGCTGAGCCCAAACACTACAAATTAAATGCAGGTTCAAATGTATTTCTTGGCATAGGACATACTACATGTAAATCACTAACCTATGATGTAGGTACTAAGATAAGACTACTGATAAAGTCAATGCAGTAATTGATATATAAAGTGGAAATACATGTTGAGAATACCAACTATCCGTTCACATGAAAGCGAGAATGTAAACAGGAATGCTTAGCAAACTTGATATAATCGTTGATATGCAATGTGGGTTATATTAACTATGATATCAATAGCAACGCCATGGTAGGTTAACATGTATCTATGATATATGATATAGACTACTATATTGGAACACAACACGATAGTGGTAAGTGGTCGTTCAATTACACGTGCTCAGTTTTAATAAAATGTATTAAATGTACAAATCCAGTTTAGAGGCTAGTCTATTCTTACAAATATCAGTCAAATACTAGCTCCGTGTCTGTCCGTCTGTCTGTCTGTCCGTCCGTCCGTCCGTCCGTCCGTCCGTTATAACGTTTGCATGTCTCCCTGTTTGTCAGTCTCACTCTGCATGTCGCGTAATAGTTCCGGAATCTCATTCTTCTTTGTAAAGACGATGTTTTTGTTCAACGGTACAGCTGGATTCAAATCATAATTTAGTAATTGGTCCTATATGTTCTTGTAGCTGGTAGCTCAGAAATAGTTACAAATTGAGATATAAATATTGGTGAGTATTGGTAGTCAAAAGAAATAGCTTAATGCCAGTTGAATCTAACCCCTCAGATATTGTTGTAGAGATACTGAGTTACATTAATAATAACTAGAGGGCAGTTTAAAATAAATATTGAATATAACATATGTTATTACTGGGTTTTATCTTAGATGATTGAAATTTTGAGGGAGTTGCGATAGGACATGTTTTGTAGGCGGTAAGCCACCAGGTTTTTCTAATATCGATTAATACAGAACTACTTGGCTAACACATCAAAATATACAACTATTGCTTTATACACTACTCAATTATTTTATCTAAAATGTTAACAAGATCACATCTAGATTACTTTTACAAATCATATTAATTTGTTTTGAGTTAAATGCACAGATTGCTGAAGAAACTTATAGTACAGATCGACTGTTTACACGACGTCAGGTTACACCATACGAAGGTTCCCAGAGGCAATGTGAATACTTCTAACTCCTTAATAAAGGCAGGGTAGCAAATAATCACTTTCTATGTTTAAAAATATTTTGATCAATCTGGTGATATCTAGAGACAAGGCTCACGGCAGGGCTTGTGTTTGTTATAGTAGATCATGTGGATATTTCTATTTCCTCTGATGTTTTGCTTAATTTTGCTTTTCATTTAACCTGAATACCGATTAAATAGTCTTGACATTTAACAATATTATGACAGATGTTGGATTGGTCGATATCCAGAAATATCTTTTCACTGCGGGATTACCATACGTTATATAAGTCTTCAGGCAGGCAGGCTAAGGTTTAAGCATTTTGAGTATTTTGGTTGAAGATTCCTAAGCAGTTGTGGGTCCTCTATTTTAAAAAGATTGAATCGTAGAAGATTGTTATAATACGTTCAGAATGTTATAGGGTCATTGAACTTTTTGAATCTGGTCCATCATCAATAGTTTCCCATGTATTTTATCAACTGCAGCACGTTTTATCACAGGGAGCAGCGAGCATGTAACTGATTGATCGATCGATCGATCGATCGGTTGATGTATTGATTGATTGATTTATTATTTGGTTGAATGATTGATTGATCAATTTTTGTGGTGCAATATAACTTACTTTATGTGTGATATTGATCAATTGACTCATTGAGTTTTAAAACTATTTCTTTTTCTTTCCCTGGTTACTTTGCTCTCAGCTGTTGATCTCAGACCACTAAAAGTCTGAGGCTGTATGTAATTCTCTCCTTGCTTTATTGACTAAATAAAGACGCCTTGTCCATTCTTCTAATCTTATCTTAATTAAAACACCCCTTATCTTAAAACTGGCAGGAGATCACTTACATTAACAGTTTGCTTTATCTCTCATCTGCTGGGAGATTATCACACTGGACAAACACTCAATCATGCATAAACTAGTAAGGAAGAGAAAAGGGATGTAACTCCAAACCACCGTGAATTGAATAAACGTGATTCTGGAGTAGTTTTACAATGAATTACCAAATAAGTGCTATGATAAGTCTTCCATAGGTAAGATAAGTAATACTGACAATGTAAGGGTCGATCAAACATGTAGTTCGCATTATATTGCCGACTATCGTTTGTGTGACTCGATGGTAAGACCATCACCGTAAGACCGGAAGACGGAAGTACAAACCTTTGACCCACACAGAGGCGTTCGCTTTGCATTTCGTAAACATATTTGCATAAAATTCCCGACGTTCTTGGGTGCTCAAACAGAGGATATTATTTACCATATTGATGGTATGTTATCGGCTTTAACTTCTCTGCAAGTTGGTAAAACGGCCGAGTCATTTTAAAATTGATGCACAAGAAACGAAATTCGTTCGTTTAACTCTCCTTCCATGGACCAGACTTCACAAAAGGGAAAAAATGAACGACCTCAGCTGTCTTATCTTACACAATACACAAATATGTAGCTACTTTTGTGACATCGAAAACACAAGCTAAGCTTGCAATTCAAATTGTAAAACAAGTTGCTTTCTCTGGAAAACATACTTTCAACGGGACAATTTAGATATACCGGTACTCATGCTTTTATAGCCTTCATGTTGTTTCTGGAGTTTTGATTCGCACGTTTCCGTAATTTATACACGTAGATAGCACAGGTAAACACCATGATCACTTGTTTCCTGGGATATGTATCAGAATATGTTTCTATCAGAATACAATAAAATATCGATAATATTGGCATGTTTAGCTACTCGCCCACTTACACTCACCAAAGGGGTAAAATAACACGCGGTGCGCTGCATAGGCACTTGTGTCCCGAGATATATATCAGAATACAATAAAATATCGATAATAGTGGCGTGTTTATCCAATTTGTATATGAAAGGGGTAAAATAATACGTGTTTCTGTGATCGCGCAAGTCACCATGGACTCCAATGCGCGATCACAGAAACGCGACGGTGATGAACAAATTGACAGCTGCTTTAACGTGTTTCAGCATGTGAAAAATGTACAAATATGTTTAGCCACTCGCCCACTTACACTCACCAAAGGGGTAAAATAACACGCGTAATATGAGAGGGGTAAAATAATACGTGTTTCATTGATCGCGCGGCTGTTTGAATGAGACTTCAGAGTTGACATCAATGAGTAATAATATTGTACTGGTAGTTTCCAGACTTTCATTCGTATAGGTTTATCGACACGTTATATCCCAATGTGATTTAGCTTGATCATGCCTGAGCGTTGGTGGATTTTGAGGACGTACTCTCTACCACAGACAAATTTCCTCCTTGTCTGTGGTTCTACATAGTCAACTTGAAATAGCTTGAGGTCACCATGGTTTGCTCATCGTCTGTTCGTCAACAAAAACTCACATGTTATGCCATACGTAGTGCAGCGCAGCCTTGACTATTTTGTGTACACGATAATGTCTAAAATTTGGTATCAGGTGTTCTTCAAAGCTATGTTGGATGTTATAAAATCAAGAAATTACAGGTACAAGTAATTTAGTATTGAAGTAATGTTTTCAAGATTTATAATCGCAATCGATGTCGGAAGAAATTGGTTGATGTGTAAGTTCGTCAAGTACAACACATTCATAAGTATATAAATTATAAATTATAAAATATTATATTTTTGCTACTTTTGGCGCTGGGAAGTGTGTTTCATCCACTTCATGTGTTTTTCGTTTAGAAACTTCGCTACTTCTACCTTCTATAACTTCGACTGACTGGAATATAGCCATAACAAACGGGTCATCACAGTGACGCAAGTTTATGAAAACGGCAGTGTCCTTTATACAACGGACTCTAATGTTTTGTCTTGGTAAATTGGCGAAACTTGAATATTTGTGACTATCAGCGACAGAAAACTATCATAGTCGAGAGACTGTATGGATGCTTCGTAAATGCCAAATGTTGCATTACTATGGTTAATGCCGTATTTTTAATAAAAGTCTGTGTCGATACAGTTGACATGGCACTACACCAGTTACGAATGCCTTCTGTGTTCCGAGTCACAGATCTAAAATATATCCATTGGTAAATTTTCATTGTGAACTCTAAATTGAAGTCAAAAGCATTTAAACTTTGCACATACAGTGACATTCCGTTGCGTAACAACCGTAGGTCCTTGACATCTCAACATCGCTATTTCGTACCAGCACTTGCACTGATATGAAATTGTCAACGTAAGAACGAACATCTCTGTTGCAGTCACTGTCTCTGGCAAGGTGATTGATATCACTTGAAACTGTACTCCTTGGAATTAAATATAATTACAAGATGAAATTTCAGAAACTTTCCTATAACACGATTTATTGAAAATACTCTAATTTCTTCGCTTCTGTATGCACAACCTAATGCAATTGTAACTGGACTCGATATGTGTGTAAAATTCGTCGATTACGATGCAAACATTATTGATAAATTAATTTCACCCCTCTCATCAAAAGTGGTACATGTATCATATGGGTGCGTCCATGTCTGTCCGTTCTAGTAAATTTTCATCTGTTGCCAATAGAAGACGCACTCAACAAATTTGTTGTTTTGGTAGCTAATCAGTGCGGGTTAAACTTGCAATAGTGTCGGGTGGATCTCAATGGCGACATTGTGACGACCCACTTCAAATGGGAAAACGTTTCTGGATTTTAGAAACTCCTGTTTAGGTGTTGATGAATGATAAAATCGTGTTTATGTAGCATTCAAATCTTTCTTATTCATTCATTTGTTGGAATTCTCTTTATTGTCCCTGGACATTATGGTTACTTTAGGACAACATGCATCTCTCCCCATGTATATAAGTTGGCCTAGTTTCTGACTGTCGTCTTCAAGACGACTTGAGAAAAACAGCTGGTATTTCATAATCCTTATCGTGATTTGGACACAAAACGAAATCTTCCCCCTCCCCAGCGAAATATTTTTTTTATGTGTCAGTTTTATAATGTATGACACGTACTGCCGGCCATCATGTGCTTCTGTTGAAGCCATATTTAGGATGCTGCCCCACCTGAAGGAGGACCTGTGTACCTGTGTGGTTTCTTTACAATTTGAATAAATTAAAGCGTCACTCCTGCGGCAGCTTATTTATTTCCTATTTATAAGAGCATACATGAATATATTAAGTGTCCGGCCGACTTACGGTGATCCTCAAGCCACAGTGCAGTGGAGTTACATCCCTTTTCTCTTCCTTACTAGTTTATGCATGATTGAGTGTTTGTCCAGTGTGATAATCTCCCAGCAGATGAGAGATAAAGCAAACTGTTAATGTAAGTGATCTCCTGCCAGTTTTAAGATAAGGGGTGTTTTAATTAAGATAAGATTAGAAGAATGGACAAGGCGTCTTTATTTAGTCAATAAAGCAAGGAGAGAATTACATACAGCCTCATACTTTTAGTGGTCTGAGATCAACAGCTGAGAGCAAAGTAACCAGGGAAAGAAAAAGAAATAGTTTTAAAACTCAATGAGTCAATTGATCAATATCACACATAAAGTAAGTTATATTGCACCACAAAAATTGATCAATCAATCATTCAACCAAATAATAAATCAATCAATCAATACATCAACCGATCGATCGATCGATCGATCAATCAGTTACATGCTCGCTGCTCCCTGTGGTTTTATGTGTTCAAGTTAGCACGTAGTTGTTTATATTGTGTCTTGCTAGTAGATATACGCTGTGTTGGAATTCTCTCAATGTACCTGTCGTATTCCTTTTCAGTTGAACACATTTAACCACCACTTGCTAAATCGTCAGAACTCAAATATGAAGTTTAAATGTATTTAGTGATATAATTCAGTTTGCATACACTAAGATGTCAAGAAAATTCATTCTTATGTTATATAAAGTAAACTATCAAAACCAGAAAACGAATTAAATTCAACATCGAATGCACACATCGACAGGTAAATTATAATTGACTCATGTACAATTAAGTCATTTTAGAATCCAATATGGCCAA
>NC_135562.1:3332633-3395133 GCF_964340395.1 Glandiceps talaboti
TTCCAACATTAAGACCAATATATATACATATATGTGGCCATCATTTAATAGTTTTCACAGTATTATGTATAAAGTTTACATTCCTACCACTGTCTGATGAAACGGTAAAATGGTGATAACGATATATCTGAGTGATAACGCCGATGAACCTGTCATTTCTAATTATCTTCATTTATGATTGATCCAATTAAAATATATATCGGAACCTATGATTATTTATAGGTGTCGTAAAATGGAACACCATCTAACTCAAAAGGTTAAAGGTCGTGACCCTTAACCCTTTTGTGTGTGTAGTTTGAATTCTGTACTTGTGATGAATTAAACATGATATTTCAAGCTTGTATAACGATTCATACTCAAAGTACATATTTCGTAGACAAATTATAACCAATTAAATCGCAATAAATCATCGATCTCTATACGAAAGGCCATTTTAGATAAAGTTATAATTTTATCGTATAGTACTGAGAGGAAATTATGAGAAAAATATGAAAAATGGCGTATAAAGCACGTTGGGGAGTACAGAGAGCTCTAATTGAAATGGGTTTTTCTTGTAAGAGTTATGAATGGAAATTACGAAGGACGCTTTCTGATATACAGCAAATGAGATAATGGAACAAATCACAATTAAGTGTACTGGTTGTAGTCTGGGAAATCAAAGACCTTTCGTTGTGAAGGATTTCCTATTCGTAGTTTGACCGAATTGTTTGTGCCTTAGCACCTGTTCATTTAAATCACTGCACTGAGGAAACATCTCCGCTTCATTTAATTCCAGTCTGTAATTATGTTAACGAGAGGAAATGAACATGACAGAGTAACATCTGCTATTGAGATGATTTAATAGACTACCCAAGACATGGACAATGATTCCGTTATCTTTCACGGTGATCGATTAAATCACACGTGATGAACAGATATATCTGTGTTCATCAACAAAAAATAGTGATTTGACAAAGGAACATGATGATTGGTCGGATGGAACGACTGGTCTGACAATCGGACATGATGATTGGTTTCTTAAAGCGAATAATACAACAAACGGACGTGGCGATTCGTCATGTGAAACGACTGATCTGATCAACGGACATGGTAATTGGTCATCTTAAATGACTGGTATGATAAGAGACAATGTGATTAATCAATTTGAGAAATGACTGCTCCATTCCCGGTTACCATAGCTCTGTATGTCTGTCTGCCTGTCTGTCTGTCTGTCTGTCTGTCTGTCTGTCTGTCTGTCTGTCTGTCTGTCTGTCTGTCTGTCAAATGCAGTGTGGACCATATACTTCTGACGTCAGACGTTTAGTAATATAATATGTAAAAATTTCCCATTACTGTACCTGGATGTCACACCCTGGGTCTATGTATATAGATATACATAGCAACTAGATTTTAACTTTGTATCTTCTATATTACATTTACTAGATATCGCAACATGAAATTAGAACGAAATTCGATCTAAGTTGGAAAAAAACTCACTGCTTGAATCAACGCTGCGAAAACAGCGGATGCCGTTGATAGTTGTGTATATTTCAGTAACTCTAGGCCCACACGTAACCGTGTCCACTAACTCTCATTAAAAGTGTAAATGCGTTACTTGAAAGTTTCCATTCACTTTATTTTTGAATGAAGGAGATCGGATTTAAAACACAGTGGGTGAATGTTTTACTCGCTGTAGCAACAAGGGAAAACGTGATACCAAACAGTGTTGCACATCTGTCATATTGGGTAGATTAAATTTTAGTGACGAATGACAGGATACGAAAGATGTATGTATGTATGTATGTATGTATGTATGTATGTATGTGTGTGTGTGTGTGTGTGTGTGTGCGTGCGTGCGTGCGTGCGTGCGTGCGTGCGTATGCATGCATGCACGCACGCACGCACGCACGTTTGTTTGTTTGTATGTATGTATGTATGTTTGTTTGTTTGTTTGTTTGTTTGTTTGTTTGTTTGTTTGCCTGTTTATATGTATGCTTGCACGTCTGTCTGTCTGTCTGTCTGTACGTAGGTAGTTAGGTAGGTTGGTAGGGAGGGAGATAATTATGTTGATAGGGAGCTAGGTAGGTGTGTATGTTATGGACTAACTTTTTCTATAGCCCTACCAGAAACATGTGTTTCTCATCTAAATTTTAATCGTAATTCGAACTGGGCTTTTCAAGACAAATGTTCGGTAAGGTTCAAAAGGTGATTAAAAAAAAACAGAGCTATACAGAAGAGAACAGAAGAATTACTGTATTTTATCCTTATAGCTCCAACATTAAAGGCAATAGTAATCCAACAGATTGGAATTCAAACATTACATTGGGGTTTAAGTCCCAGTAGCTGTATTAAACTTCACGGTATTATTTGTGAAGTTAGAAAATACGATACACATTGAAATGAAAGGATTCATTCATTCTGATAAATATCGGAATTGTCTATCTACCAATCGTTGTTAATACTCTGCATAATGGCTTTACTTGATGTTCGAATGTAAACGGTCGTGGAGGAAGTTTACCCATTTGCCAAAAACGTTTGACTTTGTTGAATGGTGATCGCGTTTGATCACTGGGTGAGGATTCCTGCAAGTATGGCAAATATAAGTTGGAAACAAAAGCATAAGTTACAATAAGTAATACGGGTCACTTCTGAGGACGTTAAGACGTCAGTGCTGTGGAGACTAAACAGTTGATATTTCTTCACAGCATGGGTTGCAAATGACTATAAACATTCTGTTTAACGACACACCTAACGGTCATTGTGGTTATAGCATATCTTTTTGGGGGTTAAAGCATAGACAGTGGAGGTCTCCCCTCCACTGTCTATGGTTAAAGTGAAGGATATGATGTTTGTTTATAATGTCGACCTTAAAGTTTAACGCCATTTGCTTTATACACAGTAAGTCGAATTGTGTGTATATATATATATGCTTAGATTTCTTAGCAATCTGATAAAAAAGACTTACATACAATTTACCAGAACAAATACATAGTATGTCGGTATAAAATGTGATGTATTTTATCTGTCAAGCATAAATGTAGGTTGCTTAAAAGTGCAGTAGTCGTCTGATTGTGCGTCGGGGTCCCACGCTACGAAAAACCAACCTAACCAGTAATTATAACAAAATCTTTATTTCTGAGCAGAAATTTACAAGATTATGAAAAACCCCTCCCCAACCCCTCCCAAGCCCCCCCCCCCTCCCAAGTGGGCTCTTGTCCCACTAAATAAGCCACATTCAACAGTGTATATTTTAATGGGGTCATTGTGCCTATTAGCAAGCAAACGCAATTCCTTTGCACATGCGTATTAGATGACCACACTAGCTTTAAAAAGATCTTGACCCAACACAAGATTACGTGATGGACTTGAATCGTCTCTAGATCACTACGTTATCTATAAAATGTCAGGACACGATAGCTTGCAATGATAACAGTTGATCCGATAGAATAGGTATCGTTCCACAGAAAAGCTATCCAATACTGCATATCGGCCATTGATTATGTCTGGCTGTGAACCTTAGATCAATAACCTAATTATTCCTAGCTATGTCTTTATATTCAGCACTTAATTCTTGAAGGAGGTGGATGAACATAAATTCTTACAGCGTCTCAAGTAAACTATAAGGGTCGTAAATGAATTTATTGAATCGTAACGATGATCACAGATATTGTATAACTTCTGAGATGATTTACGTTTACTATCTCCCGTCTGTGCATTTATATTGACATTGTTCACAGATTCCGAAAATTCTAAACGAATAAATTGACAATATACCACGCTGACATTTTATAAGCGCACTTGCAAGCTAATATAAATTCTTAGCCGATACTTGTAAAGAAATTGATGAAAATGAAAAGTAACCAGCAATACTGTACGATATCAAACGACTGAATCATTATCATTCTTAACTATGTACGCTTTTTGGATACTGTATATCAAAAGGCATGGATTAAAATTGAAGCAACTCAATTCTAGCCATGTTTACAGGTTGTACATACTTTCTATATCAAATAACAGGGAACTTGCAATCCAGACTGAGCATGCTCAGACGCAAAGGACTATGGGATTATCTGTGGTTATCGTAATACCTAATCTGGAGCTACCGATAAAATAAACCTCCCACAATGGTCAGGGTAACTATGAATTGATTATTTGTGGTTGCAAACAATGTAACAGTATTGTTTACAATACCAATTCATTAGTATTTATTATCATATTTCCCATGATGCATGATTCAACATGGCGGGTTTGCAAGTTCCCTATCTATGTTGTTGTACTTGCATGTAGGAGCACCTAGTGGTAAAACACTCAGTATCCCACAGATTTGTTGACAAACAATTATTTGGTCTTGAACGTTTATTGGTAATGTTTTACAGTGCAATCTATGGTTATTTGTTAATTCAGTATTAAAATGATAGAATTGTTTCTAATACAGTTTTCATCTGTGTATCAACAAAATATTAATAAATAAAAATCAGTGAACGTTAACAGCTACTATTACTTAAGCTTTGATTTGATTCATAAGGCTATGTGGATGATAGTGACGCGTTTGACACTGGGTGACATTTTTGCATACTTCATAAAAAAAACTGTTCTTTGTTATTTTATTGCTTCTAAGGGTTGCTAAGCAATTTTGATAATGCATGAAGGAAATGGGTTTTTTGAATGCGCTACGTGCACGAGTCGTCATTATTTGCTTTGTGATTTTATAAGATGTACAACGATATTAATAGCATGATGAAATCACCATAGACCGGTGTATGGACTTTATCTTATGACTTCCTTCTCCAAACATAATATCAAAGAACACAAAATCAAGTGCTTTCGTATCTACTACCCAATTCATTAAATTGCTGTAAGTCCATGAAATGAAGGCGCTCTAGTATTACTCTTGCAGAAATTATTTTTCCCCGCTACAGCTTTATCTATTAAACTTTTTATATCTACGTTTTCGTTGCATGAACATCGACACTTGATTGCCTAACTCATGTACATAACATTGGCATAGTACTGTGTCAAATGCAATGCTATCCACGTTGACGTTATAAACTAACAGAGACAACAGCTAAAACGGACACCAATGTTTCACTTAAATCTGTACTAGCAGTGTTTTCATCAATAACGAATGCGTGATCATTGTAAAGTTATAACATTGCAATGAGAAAGGCTTTATAGTGCTGCGGTTTGTCTGTGATTGACTTTTACACCGTGATATTGTGGTTTGTGTTTTTAATAATACGCTGAAAAAGGTCATAGGATGCGTTTACAATTACAATTGCAACGACATTGTAATTTTATTCTCTGTTTTTATGGTATTTAGTTATTAGAGGACGTGTCATACGTGTTAGTATTGTATATTCGAGTTTGATAGCATGGCTCTAACTAAGTGAAGCGGGGTGTATATACTTGTGTGGCTGTTTAGATATACAAGCTGACGGGCATAGTGAAACGAAGTTGTTTTCTTGTCTTCAAGCTTTAAATATAATAGTGTTGCGACTTGATATATTTTCCCTACCTTTATCTGAAAATGAGACTAACTGTCACATAGTAAAGAGTTTATTGATACATTTGTAGCAGCAGGATTCGAGTGATATTTTCCTGAGGAAAACAACAATCTAAGCAATATTGCATGTTCATGTGTGTACGGATAAATGCATAGTCTTGTTTATTGGCGCATATGGATGTAAGTGGATGTTTAACCCAAGTGTGAGTCAGGGCTAAACTGGACTTTTTGTTCAGGTTCATACATAAGTGGCACATGGACACGTGTTTTAGTTCTGAGTGAAATTGGATATATACTTTGGTGTATGCCAGTGCAATGTTGGGCATGTATATTTGCAGTTCTGGGTGAAATTGTATGCATGCGTTCATGTACGTTTGGGTACAAGATATACTTTAGTGGGTGTATTTTGTCACTTCTTTTAGAATATATATTATTTCCTTTTAGAGATATTTTACTGATTCTAGCGATAACTATATCCGGGAATGTTCTCCGTTCATTCTAATTCTTACGTTCTTACGACTAATCGTGAAATAAAAACTGTCCCTGTTTATAATACAGCAAACGAAAGACTGGGGATACTAACGATATCATTAAGTTCACACAACGAACGATCGCGATATCGATAGATGCTAAACAGTAATGTATATACCACGCACGTGTTACCATTAACCGTTCATCAAATTTAGCGTCCCATAGGACAAACACCAACCGTTTTTACAAAAGTGTCAACACCTGAGTGTTTATGTCATGGAAAGGTCATCTAACACGCTGTGTCTAATGTCTCCGTCGACAGTGATTGCAACTCCAGTGGTATCATGGCAGAACACAGTCAAATCCCAGTGATGTACATTGTACATATAGGTCAAAGTGTGCGCTCACGTTTTATCAAAAGCCAATCACCCTATTTTTTACGACGAGTAAAGAGTTTTTATCGTTGCTATATTGCTTATTATATTAAAAATGAGCAAGCCATTACAAGATGTAGAATGATAGCGCTATATATGATACATATACAAATTCAAGGTGTATATTTACAAGAATTACAACGTGTTCGTTGTACGTGCACAACAAACCATGCAATGCTTCATTGAATATTGAGGACATAGTATTCGTATGTCGGCTTCAGGGATAAAATAAGAACAATCGTACATACCTGTGTTTGCATTCTCTACTGCAATGGTCAAAGCAGTTCGACCATTCGGACCCACGCAGTTGTAGTCCAAACCAACTGCGTTCTCCAAGGCATACTTAATCGCTTTTTTGTCCCCTTTCTCTGCAGCGCCAAGAAAGAGTTTTTCCACAGATCTCTTTATCTCTGCTCGTCTGTCCATTTTGAAGAAGTAAATGTTACGTTATGTTATGTTATATTATGCTATGTTATGTTATGTTATGCTATGTTATGTTATGTTATGAACAGAACGCTTGCGTGTTTGACTTGCACATTGAACGCGGTGACACCTCCCAACCTTGTTAATTAATTTCGTTGAGGACTTCCCGTGTCATTGATTGAACTCCCTAAGTCGACGAAAGTAATTCTAGTACGTCAATATATGCAGACTAGACGTATCATGGTGACAGAATATTCATATTTGTAGCCGAGGTTCAGCACGTAATAGTATGTAAACGTTTAAACGAGGCGTCCCTATTGCGATCAGACCATGATACATAAATTACAGATCTGCTGTTTTTGATAAGTCTACTTGCGGTTTAAGATCAAGTCGTCATTCATGGGTCATCATTATAAATATGTATTTCTGAATGACATTCCTGTGCGTTCGCTGACTTCCATCGACTCAAACACGATATATCTAGGAATATTTTCGCGGCCGCCGGATGGCAAAGATGTACAAGATTCTTTGAAACACCCACTCTCAAAATTTAAAGAGGTAAATATTAGGAAATTGAACAAACCTATCATTTTTCCAAGGTTTGTATTAAATAAACCCTATCTCATCAAGTGAAAAGAATTCCGGCGTCGTTTGCTGGATTAAAAGTTTACGACATCCTGAAAAATGAAAGTATTGCTTTCAGTCAATAATTCATGAGTGGGGGGGTTAATCTTTGTCAACAATTGTACACACAAGGCTCTTTTTCACATAGGCTTGCAGTACGTAACTGAGCTATGCAACGTGGGTGTTGATGTTCGTCACCGAGAGCCATTGAACTCCAGTATACTGCTAATGCTAATACCATAGAAGGTGAAGGTATACATAGTCGTCGACATGCTATCAAACAAAATAGTTATACAATGAAAACCGTGTTTCATGCAACAGAGCATCGTCTGACACGCACAAACAAATACTTACCAGTATCGCTACATAGCTTGACAATATTTTACTAACATTGCTACATTCCCTCATCTGTTCAACAATTTTTATTTAAATTTTGATTCATTTATCGTCTGGCTTGCTGGGTCGACAAAATATCTTATTAACATTGCTACATTTTAGCGTTTGTCTTGATAAAAGGTCTTACTAATGTTATTGCTAAATTTCATCATCTGATTCAACAAAGAAATGTACATACTACTTTTACCACATTTTATCATCAACAAACATCTTCCTAAAAATGCTACATTCACCGTTTGGCTGGGACAAATCTTTGCATGAAATACTTTCATCCTACCGGATCGATCACAAATAATCAACAAAGTAACAATCTGCTAAGATTCCACAAAAAAAGAGAAAATGTAGCAAGTTTGAAAGATATTGTCAAACCAGACGACTCTCTGTTTCAAGAGATACAGTTTCTATTTGTATAAGGTACACGTCTGCTTTTCTAGTACAGCAGATCCTACATCCATATGTTGTATGCTAAACAGGATTTCAGAACCTATATCTTGAGATATTTTGACAAGGATAATGTCTATGATGGATAAAAACAACAGCTGCATTAACAAAAATATGATGAGCGTTATTCTTTCCTACTGCCACTGGGGTTTTAAACGAACTAATGGAAGGGACGATTAGTCTGGCATATATATATGTATGCTGGTGACCACTCGGCAGTGTGTGTAAGTCAAAATAAAGCACACCATGTATTTAACCTTTGTCGTGTGCATGCCAATCATGTCAATGTTAAACCATTATTCAGTCTGTTCTGTCTATATATATATATATATATATATATATATATATATATATATATATATATATATATATATATATATATATATATATATATATAATTTCATTCTTCTTTCGCCAAGTAGAGTGCTCGATCACCTTGGAGAGCTATCATACATAAAAAAGTTTATGTATATATATATATATATATATATATATATATATATATATATATATATATATATATATATACATATATATTTAGATCTATCCATCGATTTAACTTTCTATCAGTCAGTCAGTCAGTCAGTCAGTCAGTCTGTCTGTCTGTATGAATGTCTGTCTGTCTGTCTATCTGTTTGGTTATCTCGTCCATCTAACTATCTGTCTGTCTGTGTCTGACAGTGTATGTCTGTCTTCAGAGAGAGAGAGAGAGTGACAGAGACAGAGAGGGAGGGAGGGAGGGACAGACAGACAGACAGACAGACAGACAGACCGACCGACAGACAGACAGACAGACAGACAGACAGACAGACAGACAGACAGACAGACAGACAGACAGACAGACATAGAGAGACAGAGACAGAGAGGTACGCACGTTTATTCGATTGTATTTAGATTGTGTGATATGGTACATTCGTCCTACATACAGAGTAATCCAATGTTTGTATAACGTCAAGAGCGTTGACAAGTTTAAATGCACATTAGTTTCCTTTTCTTCAGTAAATGATATTTGACTAATGGATATGGCGATTAAAGTCGACCCGACACAGATGCCACTACAGAATTAGCTTAGTTGTAATTTCATATGACACCTGATCTCAGAGATAAAAGCAGTAAACCTACACAGGTCATAGCCAAAGTGTTCAACGAAGGCTTGTATAGGCTGATGACATGTGGAACACTGCTCATAAACATCCTTGCACCTTCTTCTCGGCATGTTTTTCGTGATTTTGTCATGATTCAAGTCTTGACTTGAAACCCACGTGATGGTCAGATAATGGTGCATGTTTCAATTTTTCAAGGCTTCTGTGACACTTTGTAAATTTGACTCATTTGTTTGACCTTCATATCTCTGTCCATCCAATAACGATAATATGTATCCTCTTGGTGGTCTGTGGTGAACTATGTTCATCCGTTTGTTTTCAAGTTTTTGTTAATTTCCTCACCTTTGATGAGTCAAAATGATACATATCTCATCCTTTCCTATAGTATATCTCCCCCTCCCCCTTGTCTAATAAGGATAGATTTATATTTCTCAGGATGGACTGGTATTTCCAACAGTAAGTAGATATTTGAGACATAAGACTGTGTGTGTCTATGAAAAGAGCCTATACTGAACGAAAACCCTTTTTTTTGAACATAGTACTGTCTCTGCGCATATACATGTATACTGTCTTTTTATAGATATGCCAATTTTACAATAAAACCTAGAATAAATGCAACATTAGACGAATTGGCAGGAATATGTCAAACATGACATTCTTCCGCCTTCCCCCTTTAATGTCCTCATCATTAAAAAAACAACCAAAAATAATAATAACGACAACAACAACAACAACAACAACAACAACAACAACAACAACAGAAACAACAACAACAGGACAATGAACGTGGAACAAGTTTCAACTCGCCTTTTCTGTTTAACCGCGCGTAATATGACGTAGTCTGCATAATGAAACGACTCTCAAGAACCCTTATAAAAGTTAACAAAGACAAAATGACTTTATTTCGTGTAGTGGACTTCCACTTAGCAATAAATGTAGAAAAAGTTTATTCTCGGTGTCTCTGGTTAATCGAAGTAATGTATATGATGTAAATTCATGAAATAACTCTCCTCAATACACCCTTAAAGTTTACGAAAATGCGTTTATTTCCTGCGGAGGTTTTATCATCGATAAGTGTCTCTACACATCTCGCCTTACATGAACATGATGCTGCAAGCCTCTTGAGTAATCTCGATACCCAAGTACTGTAAACTTAAACACCGTGTGAGAGCTTAGAGTTGCTATCATGTGTCAATTAAGGAGAAGTTGTAATTTCAGTGATGTGAGATACGATTCTAAAATGGAGATTATAACTACCGACTATGTGTACAGAGTTACTTGTAGGGTTTGTGTAGATGGATTCATAAGTGTCGAATCGAGGTTCCGCCCTCACCGGTGAATGTGGGGTGATAGGTCGACACAGTAACTTCTCTCTCTCTCTCTCTCTCTCTCTCTCTCTCTCTCTCTCTCTCTCTCTCTCTCTCTCTCTCTCTCTCTCTCTCTCTCTCTCTCTCTCTCTCTCTCCGTTCACTGTGGTGTTTGTGGCCGGAAAACAACAAATGTCTTTAAAAACTATCAACGTGGTGAGGATCTTACTACAGAAAAATTACCTGCAGTGTCTTGAGCTCTAACCACTACGCCACAAGCAGGCGGTGTTCAAAATAGTTTCCATTGAAATATTTAAACAGGGGGAGACCATATTTTAGAGAAATAAAATTGAGAGGGTTCCACTTTTAGCACAGCGGACTAGGACTAGGGGAGGGTCACATTTTATGCTACAGACCATGTTTGATTTCCCCTCTCCCTCTGTAATTAGTAATCTTTTTTGTTTATCTCGTGTGGTGAAAGTGCACCAAGATTTTCTATGATTTGCAGTAAAAATGATCATGATGCATGCATACTCTTTACAATTGTAATTTATATTCGGCAGTCCAAACATCGAAAGAATGTGTTTCATTGAACACTAGGGGGCGATATAATAAGATCGGATGGTCTGTAATAATCTGTCAAGACAAACCAAGCCAGGATATTTCACTTTGTTGAGGTTGGAATCTAAATATGACAGTTAATTAATAATACGCAGACAGACTTCGTCATTTGATTGATTTGTTTATTCTCAAGTGGTGAAATGAATGAGAAACACGTATTTATTCAGCATTTTGTAATAAATAAAACAACTTTGCACGTAGCTGTGTACTGTATTCAGGTGCTTCTGACAGTTAGCTAGCTAGATGGACAGACAGACAGACAGACAGACAGACAGACAGACAGACAGACAGACAGACAGACAGACAGACAGACGGACAGACAGACAGACAGACAGACAGACAGACAGATAGATAGACAGACAGACACACACACACATAGATAAATAGATAAACAGACATACAGATAGATAGATAGATAGATAGATAGATAGATAGATAGATAGATAGATAGATAGATAGATAGATAGATAGATAGATAGATAGATAGATAGATAGATAGATAGATAGATAGATAGATAGATAGATAGATAGATAGATAGATAGATAGATAGATAGATATCTGTTATTCTACTGTACATTTGAATAAAAAACACGGTAAAAAAAAATAGCCCAAGTTTGTAACTCAATAACTGTAGCAACAGAAAATGTTAAAAAATATGGATTTAAAAAAAAAAGTCATGGCTTACATACAACTATCATGATAGTGACCATGTGGATGTCCTGCCTGCGTATGCGTCTGTAGCTTATTCCTATTGTAGTACTTCTTGTAGTTTCCTTAGAAAAAACAACAATCAAAGCAATAATACGTGTCTCTGTGCCCCGACGACATATGCACAATGACAAGATGTTTGACACAGGTTCTTAGCTGAGCCTGGTCGTAAATGTTTCTCAAGTGCACTCTGGGTAAGCTACCTACAGCGCATGCGTTAACCGGCGTCCGCCATTTTGTCACAAGCTTTTATCCAACTGTGTAGTTTGCTCTCGTCACAAGTTTTACGTCTTTGGCTACGTCTTTGGTAAGTTTTTTTCGTGTAGTAACACATTCAGTATGTAACACATTCTTTTGTCTAATCAAACTAGAGGAAATGTACAGACTCTGATGCTAAATTCGTTCATGATTTATGCTTGTTGATGGTGGAGTGATGCGACGTGTTCCACTGCGTAGCACTGCATGCACCATGAACTATGTTACAAATTATAGGTCAGGTAATCTTAATAACAATTCTTCCTTCGCCGTTCAAAACTCTTCCCTAATAAATTGACGACACCTTAGCATCCATAGAAGATATCATTTATTTGTAAAATTATGTGAATACTACCAACAGCATAGATTAATTCAGACTCGAGAAAGATGATAATGCATTGAAGGTCGTCAGAGGTCAGGTTGTTGTGCACGTACACATGTACATTATTACATTATACATACATTATATCATGGAAGTAGAATGGTTCTACAAGTCACTTTTATGTTTTGGAAACCAACACAGTTACATCACTGAAGGCCCAGGCTTTGGTAAAAAAAAATGTATATTGTCGAATCACTTTTCTTTAATTGGAAGCAGTACATTGAGGCAAATACTTGCACCATGATTTGGTGAAGAATATTTGTATCACTATCAGCACAGTACACTCTAAGGAGGTACATTGTACCTATATAATGTACAATTCTAATGAAAAGAACACTCTCATTAGTACATGTACACACCCTTTACAGTGTTTTTGCTAAGGTTGGAGAATCCTTGTAACAGAAAGAGGGAATGTGGTGAAACTGGCATGATAGTTTCCAATGCAATTATGGTAATAATGACAGGGAAACTCAGGTAGATTTTACCTGTATAGTGCTTATAACTGGTTTAAATAGTAATCCCAGGTCGGTGTCTTGACACTTGCAACATGTACATTTATCAAGCCAACATTTTCATGAACACAGTCTCCAAAACGTAACTAATTTTTAAAAAACACTGACAGATTTCTTTCCCGTATATTCATAATACCATAGTCCAACATTTGGAAATAAAAAATCTGTAATACTCTCTAAAATGGCTTGTTCGTAGGTGCTGTATGAGCTCTGTGAATGTGTTATACAGTCAAAGTCATGGTACATGTATCAACCTCTATTCATATGCAAAGTAGGCCTATAAACCTGAAGCAAGCCAATTGGTGAAGTTTTGTTTTTAGTATTTGAAGTACATGTACTTCAACAGAAGTTACATATTATTGTTTCTTTATGTCTACTTTCCATAGTATTAAACCATGTCACTTGTGAGGCCTCAGATGCGTGGTTTGCTGAAAAGCAAAATCAAGCGTGATATTGTAATTGGAACAGTACTGGCATTTATTGGGGCAGGAATAGTAAAATATGGAAGTAAGTATATCGTTTAATTCCTCATTGTGGGAGTTATATCTGTATAGGAGTCCCAGTGTGCCCTCTAAGCCAATTTGATGTGCCATTGATGCACACAATTTCTAGTGGCACACCAAAATTTGGTGTTCCCCTGTTTCTTTCTATGTGAGGTGTCTCACAAAAAAATGCCAGTATTTCTCATTTTGACTCGCAACTACAAAATTTGGCTATCATTTGAGGGCACACTGTATAGGACTAAGGTCACACTTCTTTTTCTGTTTTAAATTGTCATCGTTTACATCAGTGTCAGTTTACCTTTAGTGCCCACACAAGATCTAGTGTGGGTATGAAAGGACAGGTGATTTTGCTCAAGACAGTTTATGAATGAATGAGTTAGACGCTGCATACAGGTCAAGATTGGATCAACATGTAATGTCAAATCACTTGAAGTGCAGCATAAAGTACAACTTTAGACATCAGACCATGTTACAAACAGGGAAAATAAACACATTAATTGGATTACATGTAATAACATTAGCACAGCACCTTGAAAGTACAGAGACTTGTATTACATTTCATAATTTGATTAAAGCAGTGTATGGCCTTGGTATCATTCCATGTACATGTAAAGAGGCCATAAAACTGTTCTTATCAAACCATGGTGTGTAATATATCATGATTTTGATATAATACAACATAGATGACACTCATTGTTGCAAGGAAATATAATATATCTCCTTTATCAATCACTATATTCAGTGGCTGAACCAAGGAAGAGGGCATATGCTGATTTCTACAAAGATTATGATGACCAGAAAGCATTTGAAGCAATGAAAGAAGCTGGAGTTTTCCATTCAGCTAGACCAGAAGGAGAAGTAGCAGAAGAAGACTAGTTTATCCTGTGTAAGTTAATTAGCAATACTGGTTAGTGTGTGTGTGTGTGTATGTATGTATGTATGTGTGTGTGTGTATGTATGTATGTATGTATGTATGTATGTATGTATGTATGTATGTATGTATGTATGTATGTGTGTGTGTGTATGTGTGTGTGTATGTGTATGTATGTATGTATGTATGTATGTGTGTGTGTGTGTGTGTGTGTGTGTGTGTGTGTGTGTGTGTGTGTGTGTTGGTTAGACTAAAATTACAGCACACATGTCTCTGTTGGAGCTCATACAAAAACTAGGATCAGTAAGACTACTCGTGGTTGAGTTTGAAGTAAACTGAATAAAGTAACTGCCTGTCAGTGAGTGATCAATTGCTACTGACATGAGCTGTTCACCCTTTCCTTAGCAGGAGATTTAGCTAGTTTTTTGGTAGAATTTGGCCATGTGACTATACGTAGAGAGAGAGGTTTTAGAAAACAAGCCCACAAATATAGTTCTTCTAGTTACTTGTACATGTATAAAAGTAGACAATTTAGCAAAGCAGTGAGGATCATTAGACCGAGAAAGTTGAATAAAACCAGTGAGATAGAATGCATCATTTTATATGCTTGTGCGCAATCAGTGTCTATGTTGTTTTGTGTAATTTATAACAACAACAAAAAGCGAGAGACGTAAAAAACATTGTTCTGTCTGTATTTTAAGCTCTAAAGTCACTTTGGTTTGGTAGTAATTAAAGAGCTTATTCAAAAAAGTGTAATTACACTCCAGTATATTTTGTTTTTGTGTATAATAATCAATGTGATGTGTTCTCTTTACAGGGTCCAGAGTGTTTGCTGTTTTCAATATTCTATGGAGATATTTTGTTGTTTTAAACCACCAAACTTTGTCATTTTTTGGATAGCGTAGTATACATGTTTAGTGTAGACATCATAATCTGTTAGGTCCGGATGTGGCAGTAAATTGGCAATTGATTTCCACTCACATGTATTTAATTCAATGGATACAAAACTGTGAATAAATATTTGAATATAAATACTAACTTTACAAAGTTATTTGTCTTATTCAGTGTGTTTGGTTGATTGTGTATTTAGAAATGCACCATTTTGAATCTCAAATTGTTGAAGGGTGTATTATTTTATAGGTGGGCAAGCTGAATTTATACAGTTTTGAGCAATTCTTTGTTGTATATTTAAAATTTACCTGCAGTATTCTACATACTAAAACACATTTCATCATTGATGGCGATTGACTGAACTCAAACCTGGTATTAAGACATACATGTAACTAAGGCCAAATAAAAAAGTTGTTTGGTTCCGGTTATCCGACCCCACCTAGTTTTTCATGCCGACCCTAAACTTTTTTTACGTATTCAACCAAAAATAATAATAAAATCATGAAAATCGTCTTGCAAGAAATAGTGGGTGCAGAAACTGCCATCAACTTAAAAAGACAACATAAAACTGTTCTTCGAATCTGTAATGGCTGTACATCTGATAGGAAGAAATAAACAACACAGATGAGACCATTTGGAAAACCTGAACTAGACACTCACACATGACAAAAAATATATAATAAAATAAAAAATCTACCTACCTCACCTATTTCAAAATTGAATGTAACCGGAACCACACAATTTTTTTTTACGCCTAATAAATGATCTAATGATGTAATTTATGATACACATCAAGAAACAATGTCTAGTACATCCGTACTATGCAATCAAATCTTCTAACATTGCCAGACGCCAAGTTGATAAAGAAGCCATGCATTAACATTATTCTAGAGCAGTTTATTTGGGGTTAATGTCCTTAGTATTTTCACTTTAAGAAAAAAAGCTTATGAACTCAGATTGGGCCATTTTAAATTTGGTATGTATAATTATATCAAGAGTACAAATAAACAACCAAGAACAAATATGATGAAATGCCAGTTTCAAAGGCTTCAGTTTCTCAGTATATATCTGTAATAATTGCAAAAACTCAAAAGTAGAAAAATAGCTTTAAATCTTGTAAATCTACACACAGATAAGTTACTTATCTGTGATCTACACGCCACTTTTTTGTCATTTTGGGATTTACAACAAGGATATGTGTGTGGAAGTTTTGCAGGAAAAGCCACCCATATAGACAAGTGAAAGTATATAATACGATTTGGTCGTTGGTGGCGCTATACACTCAAATTATAGTCCATACTACGATAAATATAGAATGATTGATCTGGGCACATAGGTATATGATAAAGTACGATGCCCGGACAATTTTTGTAAGGGGTCAATGCAAGTCGGTTTCAAGTGAAGAATGCTTACAGAAGCGATAGATTTGTTGACAGAGCAGTTAACACCTACTGTGTACTTTGAGCATCTGTAATTGATACTACTAACTCTGCTCAGTATTCAGCAGCGACATCCATAGGGACACGTAATCTTGCTTGTATATGTGGATACATGGAATATAACGTTACGAATTAGACCAATCTGATTAAACCGATGTGATGAAAGCTTTATTTACCTCTATTTCCATTGTTTTGTGACGTTTGTTTTCGTACCGAGTGATCGCCGCCTTCCCACGATCACTCGGTACGAAAACAAAGTTTAACGTCACAAAACGATGGAAATAGAGGTAAATAAAGCATTTAGAGACGCTTTCACCACATCGGATTTTAATCAGATTGGAATTAGACTTGCTCAAGTTTCTGGGCTTACATTTTTATAATTAAAGAAAAAAATATTTTTCTTTGTATCAAGCGAGCATGTTGTATGGAGTATCAGAATATGCTTATTTGTAGCAACATTGTTCATATCCGTAATATAATAGGTATAACTCCTCAATACAGGCATTGCATATATTGCATTGACATTTCGAAATAAACAAAAAAGAATAAAGCATATATAAAATTATGCAGAATTAGAAGTCAACATAATTATGTACCTGATGCGGTGATACCCACTCCCCGCCCCCTTTTCGTATCTGCCAAACTCTCGTTCTGAACTATCGCCGTCAACTGACGAGATTTAGCAGCTACTTGTACGCATGCGTTTGCACTAAGCTCGACATCCAAGCCGATCAGATAGTAGATGAAATAGACCATCGGATACCATCAATTACTGTATATATCTTGGAGTCTGTAACGTCACTTTTCAACACCACACGAGTCATTTTACATGCGCTTTCCCGGCTATAGGACACACACAAAAATCAACGCATAACCTTATCGAGCCCGTGCACAGTGTATTTTCACCCGGCGAACCGTAGAAATCAGCCCGGTGAACATTTGGAGCACTGTATCGTCTCTTCCGCGTTTTCGATTTCAGAAACTCCGTGCCAATTTTGGAACTGGGTAGACACGCGTAGGAGTGTGTTATTGTATGTGTGGAAACATTATGTCAGCACCTGTAGTAATCCCTGCGGCTTCCAAGCACACAGCAACAGTAAGTAATCGTATAACACACACCGTTAACGATGATAGTGTGCATGTAAATTGTAACACGTTAACTAAAAATACATGTAGTCGAGTCGTGTGCTATTTTTAATCGTGTACAGTTTGCTGCAACTGTTGGGGGTTTAAGCTTGGGTATTCCCAAAATGCGGTCAGGTCTAACGAAAGACCTAGTCGGCATGTTTGGCAGTATCTAGCTTAGATCACATTGTAGTGATACAGATAACATCCTGCCGGGTCAATCAAAGATTAGTGACACAGCCAACAGGCTGACATACATGTACAATCAGATGATATATAATGTAGCAACCCAAACATAGAGCCTAGAGGAATTAAATATCGAAGCCGCTCTACTTTTTTTATTTCGTTTTTCGAAACGGGTTTGCAAAATATAGAATTATTAACTCTATATTCTTCGCTCATTTTGTGAAAAAATATTGTGTGTAGATTGTGTCTACAAATTCCAATCTTGTTTGGAAGTTGTATCGGGGGATGCATACATAACTGGAGGCATAGGAGCATAGTATGATTAAGATGAATGTTGTATGAAATTTATAATTAGTAGAAATGGCAATATTTTAACACTTTATAAACCTAAATTATTAATAATATTCACAGCCTTCTCAATATTAGCCTGGTAATTGAACCTTCGGTTTTCTATGATAGACACAAATTAACTGTTTCCTGTTATTATATTTGTCAGTCTAGTGAAATAAACAAAAAACTAGACGCCCTCTATGGCAGGTGTAAATTAACATTACTGATTGTCAGAAGGTGACCCCATGTGAGAGTATCTGAGTAGAATTGTCATTTATTGCTGAAATTCAGGAAATTTGATAAAACAAATGGTCCTTTTTACTACATGTAGTCATTCAGTCAGTTCAAATATGACTATGAATTGAAAGTATCAGTATGATGTACCAATATACTTGATTTATTTTTAAATTTTAAACCAACCAACACATGCATCATTCTAAGGTGTTACAATGAGAACTGGATGAAATATGGGCATCCTAACTAAAAATAAGTTGCAGATATATATAACATGTACATACAATGTGCTGGTTGAGGAAGGAAAAGATAATGATTATGATTTGTTTTTTACTTTTGTTTTTCATATTTCATCCTCCTATTTTACAATTAGATATTACTTAGTATTCCCCAATGCTGCACTTTGTACAGCCAATTACAAGTGGCCTAAGGGGCCTTGTCACTATAAGTCATAAGATGCAGAAGTGACAAACTGGTAGGTCACACTCACAGGTATTTCTTGACTGACTGCAGAAAATAATTGGGAACTAAAATGATAAATACCTCCTCAGGCATAATTTATGAAAATCAAGAAAAAATAATAACATTTTTGAACATTTGACATTTGTGAACATTTTGAGCACAATATTAAAATGATTGTTCCAACAGCCGAAATATCGTTATTTTGACCAAAAAATCCTCAGAAATGGGTCATTATTTAGAACATGGCCAGCACACCCCTGTCTAAAATTTATCAGAGTACCCCCCTTTTGCAGATATCTTCATCAAAGTGTGTGTCATTGATTTAGACACTGGTTCACATTCTCTGCTCAATATACCCAGACAATGTAGTCAATTTAATGAAAGGCTTAGGTTTCTGTATTAGTCAATAGTTGAAATGTCAAGCATCACTACAAATGTATTATTAGTTTGTATGTCGTCTCAAAATGTCAGGATATTGTCAGCTTGTCAGGAAAACCTATACTTAGACTCAGATGAAGTGTAGAATGTACAAATTAACATATACATGGAAGCTCTCTCAAGTCAACAATGAGGTGAAAACAGTTCTCATGTAAGTGCATTGCTTTTATTCTCTATCTCTCTTACTTGGTTTAGGCCATATAAAAAGATATTATGGTTCTCTTTACATAGCAGGGCAGAAAATAATGGAAAAAGTTCCTCAAAAAAAAATTGTCCAAATCAGAAAAAATTTTATGGATGTTTTTTGGCAAATTGTACTAAAAATGAAAGCAATTCTCATACAAGTACATGTATATTATTGCTTGCTATTTGTGGCTTAAGTTTGGACAAAAAAAACATTAAAAAATTTGTTTGTCCACAAGACCAAGTCAAAAATAAATAGTAGTTGTCCAAAGCAGAAAAGTACAAAATGGATATATTTTTACCATACACATGTATATGTTCATGTAGGCTTTGGATGGAGAAGGAAGGAAACTGTCGCAAAAGATGAAATGAATGCAATTGTTTACTTGAGTGATGTGGGTTGGAATCTAACTTTTACAGATCTATACAAATGTAAGGAGTATTTGGTGTAATGTCAGAATTATGTAGACTTGACATCTCCATGAAAGGCATCGTCTTTGCATGGAAATTCAAATGACATTAACATTGTGCAAAAAGATTTACACAAATTGGTTTTCTTATGACAAGATATAATGTAACTTGTAAGCCTTCAACAACATTTATTTTATTTTTACTTACATGGTATGCATACTATTACAGTGAGTATGTACCAACGATTTGAAATACATGTACATGTAGGTTACCACAACTTTACTACTGGAGTTGCATTTTATGAGAGAAGATTTGAATACTTTTACTCAACTTTGTCCTCAAGAAAGTATGACATTTGTCGTCAAATTGTACACTCTGACCGATACTTTTAGAGGTCTGCAGTGTAGCTTAGTGCAAGATGTCATCTGCCAGCTGTTGTAAGCAATGTGTCCTTTAATGATAGCCATGCAAATGTAGTTTGTTGTTGTGAGTCAAAGTGATAAAAACTGGGATTTCTTGCAAGTCACCACATAGTAAGAGATAGGGGAACACTAAAGTTTGGTGTGTCAGTAGAAAAATTGTGTGCATCAGTGGTGCATCAGTTTGGCTTAGCGGGCACACTGGTTGTAAGGCAGTTTTAATTCACATTCCAAAATACATTATCGTCGCAAACCACGGCCTGTATTACGGCAACGTTCTTAACAAGCCTCCCACAGGAGGGATTTATTTATATATTTATTATACTTATTTTGAAATGTAGTGGTAGAAATAATAACTCTGGTTTGCGAGAATGAAATATATGTGATTTTGACAGTATTTGCCTACCTAAATAAATTGTCATGGTAAAGTTGTCTGGTAAAATTCATTTGTATGTAGTTGCTTTTGTCCCCCTTTTACAACAAATATATTGAAGAGCCATTAAATACACTCTATCTGACCATGCTTAGTTTGTTTTGTTTTTGATTTCCGTGGGTGTTTTCGTAGTATTTGCCTCAAACTACAGAACAAAAGTTTTTATTTTGATACCTGATTGCACCAGCCTGTTTTTGCTGCTGTGTGGTACTATCCATCAAACACGACAAAAATCTTGGTATTTTCAATTTGTCATACCAGTAACAGTTGATACCTTGAGGGAACACACAAATCATTAGCTGTTTCTATTGTATATTTCACAATATGTACATATAGTGAGCTGTGACATAAATAGTGAGATCGTTGCTATAGCAACTTGAATACTTAACCTTCCATGGGAACTAAATGATCATTCATTTTGTTCAGCTAGTAATCACATATAATTGTTGATATTATCTCCAATATCTAAATACCATGGGAACTGAGAAATGTCCATGTGCCTAATGATATGTGTGTGACCATACATTTGACCATTGATAGGACAATGGATACTGACTTAAAAGACCGTCAATTATAAAACTAATGAATGGAAAATGTCCTTCCTTCGTTGAGGGAGTATGAGTTAATTTTGTTATTTATTTTTGTTAGTATCTTCAGTATCTAAATACCATGGGAACTGAGAACCAATGTGCCTATTACCCAGTAATTCTGTGACTAATGATATGTAATATGACCATATACAATGTATTTGGTCATCAATGACTTAGAAACCAAGGCTGTCATTGTAAAACTGACACGACACATGAACATTAGCACCATCCATCCTTTGTTAAAGGGTGTAAGAATTCATTTTTTTCTTTGTTTTTTTTAATATTAATTATTGTCATTCGTACCAACCCATGCCCAAACTCAAAATGCGCAAGTTTTGCTATCTTCAAATCAAAAGAGACCAATCACTATTATGATTTGCACTAAATACGCAGCATTTCAGTACAATTTTGTCGCAAACCATATTTCCATTTTGTGTCTACAACATAGACACCAAGTCTATGAGGTACAAAGAGTCATGCTGTCATATTAGCCTCCACTTCAAGTGATGTCTGATTAAGGTTAAAGGTCACAGCAAGGTACACTTATTATTCTTGTAGTCTACATACAAACTATCTTTGATGATCTTTACAATTGAGAGATCCCTTCAATCAAATGCCATATCATTACCAGGGACCTTGCCATGATGAACCCATTAGAGTCAGGATCCAGTCATAGAAACAAAGCCACATATTTAAAGCTAACTAGTTAGTACATATGGTTGCTTTAGAACTTTGATGCAGTTAAGTGTTCGTCATAGCACCATATCATATGTACATCTTTTTTAAAAGAAAAAAATGCTATTAAGAGCAATTATAGGTGCAATACTGACTTACAGGACTGTCTGTAAGGCAACATCCATTACACAAGATTCAAGTCATCCCACTCATGGTCTTTTTAATCTTTTACACTCTGGTCAGCACTATCGTTGTATAAAGTCATCCACTGAACATTTTAGGAAAAGCTTTTACCGTCTTCAATTCGATTTTTAAATGAGTCTTGATTTTTAATTTTATCTTGTTTTTTATCCGTCCTTTCTTTGTTTTACCTTGTCTTTAGGAGTACTTGTGAATAGTTTAGATTCCAATATTTTTTAGACATATGGTAATAAAGGGTCTGAATCTGAATCAGTAGATTTATAACAAATCCATCAGACAGTTAAAACTATTAACAGTAACGCTAAACATATGTAACTTATCTGTCATTTTTGGTCAGATCATTCCCCCTACTTCACTCAAATGAAAGTTCTTCATGTGAAATAAAATCAAGGTTGCGTAGTTAGCCTGGAATTGATTGGAAAGAATAAAGTAAAAATCCAGCCTACACTTAAATACACTCTCTTCCTGAGGGAAGTACGTTTTTCATGTGTCAGTTTTATTATTGGTTGCCTTTACTGACTTCATTTTAATGGGCACATTCACTCTCTTCCCGGTGGAATATATTTTCCATGTGTCAGTTTTATGATTGGTTGCCTGTACTGTCTTCATTTTAATGGTCACATACAATATACTCTCTTCCCGAGGGAAGTACGTTTTCATGTGTGTCAGTTTTATGATTGGTTACCTGTACTTACTTCATTTTAATGGTCACATACATATAATTTGTTATACAATTGCTTGGTAGGCACATTGGATCTCAGTTCCAATGGTATTTTTTATAATATCAACAGCAAATAATGAAATTATTAACTCTTACACCCCTTAAGGCTTAACGAAGGAAGCATGATTTCTGTGTGACAGTTTTGTGATTGATGGTCTTGAACAGAAGATCATGTCAAGAACGTGCTCTCACACCTGGATGAGACCATGGAGGTATAAAAATAGATTTTTATACCTCCATGATGAGACCAGCAATTGGTGTTCGATTTGCTCTTTTGTCCACAAATTATAAATATTCATCTGTTTAGTTTAACACCTTGTTATCTCACATTACTAACCAGAGAGGCCCAGTGTCACCTGAAGTATTTACTAATAATATAAGGTGTAGTTTGAAGAGATAAACTATTGACATCAATCGATCACAAACAAACAAACACTAGGACGAAGTGCAAAAAAGCCAGGTTGAATGTATCATATTTTTCCACTCAAACAAATTTGATCATGCCCTTTCCTCTACATTACTACACATATTTTCGAGACTGATTTAACGACAACAGTCATAGTTGAGTTGCAGAAGCACACCAAGTCTACACAAATGGGTGACTGAATGAAATCTTACACGACCATTATAAACATTGAAAACAAATCTATCACTCACAAGCTCAAAACTTCCATTTTAACTACTGGTATTACATCAGAGACTGATTTGTACATTCAATAGTTCCAATATTTACTGTCTGTCTCACTATGACAAACCTGAATGTAAATTATTTCCACCTCACAACATACATTTGGTTTATCTTCATTTTCTGGACTCACCCTCATTAAAAAACATTACCAACAACTGCCACACATACTCTAAATTAAGAAATGCATAATTTATGTTCTGTTAACATAATTATAGAAATGTGTGGTCAAAACGTACCCACATAAGGGACATTATATTATTAACAGTATAGTTAGTCTGTAAACATCATTTACATGGACTGCTATTTTGAGTACTACAGTACGTGTACATGTATATCATGATCAGTGTGTCCTCTATTAAAGCTAATTTGACTATTATACGCCCCAAAATTTGGTGTTCCCCTACATGTACATGTACCTCTTACTATGTGGTGACACAAGAAATGCCAGTTTTTATCATTTTGACTCACAACAACAAAATTTGGTTATTATTAGAGGGCACACTGGTTGTGATCTCTATTTCTGTGTACTACACATTGTGTACATGTAGGCTATGAATGACCATCATCGCAAACCACAACCGTTTTACGGTACCATTCTTAACGAGCCGGTCCCTACTTTTATTGCGAAGAAATAATAGCTCTGGTTTGCGAGAATGTGAATAACAGACATTGAGTTCTTGCCATTTACAAAGTTGATGAGTTGCTAGTATTTAATGAAAATGTGGATTTGCATCCGTTGATTAAAAATAACAAGAAGTTATGCAACAATATTCGTCCAGACTTTTCGAAAGTTACTACCATTTTTAAACAAATAAATTTCCAGGTAATGTTTACATTTTTTACTCAACAAGGTGTGACTATTAAAATTATGTGTTCGTATTATTTTTATGTGGAAGGCATATTTTATCTGTGCTGTAACCACTGAAGCGGTGTATGATTAAGTAATTAATTTTGAACAAGACACACATCTACACTTTACCTTTGATATTTGTCGTTGGGCTATATAAACAAAAGTATGTTTTTTATAAATATAAGTATAAATATTCATTTCTTGCTTGTTGTACAGCAGCATTTGAGATGTATTTTTAATATAGAAAGCACTCTTTTAAGAAATAAATATTATAATTACAAAATGTATTATATTACCATGCACAAGCAGAAAAGATGGATTGTATACCCTGGTCACTCTGTGTCACAACAACCTGTGTCTACATCACTGGTTTTGTGGTTCTACATCACAACAACCTGTGTCTACATCACTGGTTCTGTGGTTCTACATCACAACAACCTGTGTCTACATCACTGGTTCTGTGGTTCTACATCACAACAACCTGTGTCTACATCACTGGTTCTGTGGTCCTACATCACAACAACCCATGTCTACATCACTGGTTGTGTGGTTCTACATCACAACAACCTGTGTCTACATCACTAGTTCTGCGGTGCTTGAAATGAGTCAAAACATTCTAAATCACTATAATTTTTCATGATTTTTTGTAAATTATCCTTGAGGAGGTATAATTATATTATTCCCAAATATTTTCTTCATTCAGTGGAAAAATACTTATGACCTAAGGTTTTTATCATTCACTCGTCTAGTGACTTGTAGTGACAAGGCCCCTTAGGTCACTCATATTTTCCATTGCTGAACTGTGAGAGAAAAATATTGGAGGAATAAATATCTAATTATTATGTTTATACAGGTTAAAGTAAGGAATAGTTGAGCACCATACATTGTATTTTGATGTTAGGGTCACAAGAAACTGTTGGCTGGTAGTATACACACAATGTATTAGATCATGAAGTAAGGAATACAAATGTAGTTGAACACCATATTTTGATGTTAGGGTCACAAGAAACTGTTGCATATCAATTTTGCTGGTAGTATACACAATGTATTATATCATACATGTATGTAGTTAATCCAGTCTAATCTGTGCCATGTGGTGTATGCCGTCATACAAAATGTTACAATACAGACATTGACGTATCATTTACACATCTTCATTTCTATACTGCGTTTGTTATATATGTAACATCGTTCTACCAGTTGAATGATGACATTGCTAGAACTATTCCTGGTTGGTCTATCAACTGTGACGCTCACCGTTTTATATGATGAACCCATTGTGATAGAGCCTACGTCTAAACATACAGCAACAGTGGGTATATATATCAATAGATTCTGGAATGGTTGTTTCATGATCTAAAGTGCAAGTATAGCTTGTAATCTGTGTGGACCAAATTCTATGATTCAGCATGTCTGTTGTATATATAATAATACCTGTTGGGTTTTGTCCTCCAAAATTACTGCAGATCCATGAAAATATGCATTCATGTAATATTATAACATGCAATAATTGGTAACCATGGTCACTAGTATAGTAGTAAAACCCAAAGTGTGATTTCATTATACTAATGAATGTGTTTTTTTGTGGGTTTTTTGTAGGTAATCTTTCTCCATGGACTAGGAGATACAGGGTAAGTACATGATAATGACAACTGTTTGTTTGTAGATATATAGCCATTCCTGGAGTAGAGTGTGCTCAAATTGCTTTACAATTATTATCCCAGACACAGACCTATTATGGCACAACACTTCCACCAACTCTCCATGACACATACATGTACAAGCCATCACAACCTGTAGATCTGTAAACACTAAAGCATTTACATGTATATAGTAACCTCTGGGTACAACATGCGCCTGGGTTGACTTGGGTACAACATGCAGCTGGGTTGACTTGGGTACAACATGCAGCTGGGTTGACTTGGGTACAACATGCAGCTGGGTTGACTTGGGTACAACATGTAGCTGGGTTGACTTGGGTACAACATACAGCTGGGCTGACTGGGGTACAATCATAGTTCAATCTTGCCAAAGGACTTGAGCCATTCAGAAACTAAATGGCAGAGATGAGATTCAATTTGCAACTTACAGATTGCAAGCCATTCCAGCCATAAGACTGTCATGACTCCAAATGACATAGTGGAGATACAATTTAGTTATGAAATGACAACTAGACGCTATTACTTTTTGTAATTGCTATTTTAATGGTCATAATTTCTATTTTATTTGTCATTGTGCTACTAAAGTTAATGTATTATTTATCCTCTTTATTGTGGAATGATGGACGGTGGCTTTAATCTTATGAAATAAATTCAACTGAGTAAATGAGGTTATGTGAGCCTGGCATGCACATAATAACATAGATAAACTGTAATAGTAACTTACAATGTAAAAAAGAGGCTATCAAACGGGGTGTCCTGGTCTTATAACAATCCATTTCAATTTTGTTGCTGTCACTAGTTTTATTTCTTAGTTTTATCTATGGGCACACTGGATATCAAGGGTAGCACTTCCATTTCTCTTTATTTCAACAATTGAATACACTGTATTACCTTAGGAATATAATTTAGGTGAAAACACGATCAATTTTTGCACATCGATTTTAATTCGTATCTGATCTAGGCCCTTTAATTTAAATCAGAACAGAATTAATATCGAGGTGTGAAAAACAATCATGTTTAAAGCTTAAAGGTTCAGTTCAAATTATGATTAAAATTTTGTTGTCAAGAACAGTTGTTGTTTGGCGGAGCTAAATTTTGACAAAGTTTTGCAGGAATGAAGCAAAGATTAATAGATAATTAAAGGTGGGAAAGCACAGTACATCTTGTGATGTTGTTTGTCTAATCTTTGTATTTTTGAAACTCACAGACATGGCTGGGCCGCAGCATTGGCAGCAATCAAATCTCCCTACATAAAATACATCTGTCCAACAGCGTAAGTATACATTATACATACTCAGTCTGTTTCTACTGTCTTCTTTATACTTGGGTTCTCCCCAGCACCCAATGGGAGTGCTGTTCAGTCAGGAATATTTTTGACTGTGTACTTAAAGCACTTCTCATACTGTCCATTTGTCTAACGACCAATTCCCAGTACACTCACCTCATATAAAATACAATGTACATTGGTTCCACAGCGTTAGTATACATTACCATTCAATCCTCTACTTTTAGCAGAATTTTACCCAAACGTTTTGGTCAGTCATGAATATATGTTTTTAAATCACATGGAAATTTATTTAGTTTGACCTCCCCCCCCCCCCCCCACTTAGCTAAATTTTGTTTTGCATCAATCTTTTGTCTTCTCATAGCATTTGGCTAATTTACATATTCAGATCTACATACTCACTCACACACTGCATAACTACAATGAACAAGTGATCATAATACCAAATTGTGTTTATCTAAGAAATGTACATTTTTTATCCAAGCACTTTTGTCATTCTGAGTAAACTCAGTACAAATAAAGGCTATGTACCAGTGATTACTTGCACTGATGGACATAGTGAAATACCCCAAATAGTATTGCATACCTGTATGCAAATGATATGCAAATAATGTAGTCATCATTCCTTTCATTGACATGGAATTGCATGACTACACGATATGATTTTGATGGCAATTTGCTGTTTGGGATAATACAATGTAATTTATTACTGTAACAATAACAGAATCCTATACCATAATGCATGCATGCCGGTGTGGGTACTCGGGTACTTGCACCGTCTCATGTTTGCAGTGTTTGCTTCACTGCTTACGCTTGTGAAAGAACAGCCACAGAGAACTCCAAAAATACCCCAAGTACGCTACATGTGCACTTGTGTGTCATTGGTTCTATTGTATGGTTGTCATGTCAACCATTACTTGACATAATGTGTTTTTATCAAAGCTGAACCAACAGAGAACAGTGTATAAATAGGGAACTTGCAATCCAGACTGAGCATGCTCAGACGCAAAGGACTATGGGATTTTCTGTGGTTATCGTAATACCTAATTTGGAGCTACCGATAAAATAAACCTCCCACATTGCTCAGGGTGACTATGAATTGATCATTTGTGGTTAAAAACAATATTGTTTACAATACTATTTGATTAGTATTTATTATCGCATTTCCCATGATGCAACATTCAACATGGCGGGTTTGCAAGTTCCCTATTCTATCTTACAAGTCCAGTTATCCACATCTAAACCATGACACTAGTCATAGAAGGTCATATCTGACAGGTGTTGCTAGTTATCTACCCTTTCTATTCTCACTCCTGTAATGACGACATACTTCCTCTACTGTAGTAGACATGTTAGACAATTTGCATAGCCATTCTGCTGTCTAGTTCAGTAACAAAATGACGTTTCTCTTTCCATTTGAAATTCTTGGAATTTGAACAAAATAATACAAACTCATTGGTAGGAATTCATACGTGACACGCAACAGTAGAACTGAGCGAGTTATCAACTCATGCACAAATCCCATGGTCCCTATTTGCAGCTTGCAGAGAATTTCAAAGTGCAGAAGCAGCGTTTGGAAAAAAGGAGCAGCTGCCATACGTGTATTGTTCCTGATTTTTGTAGATAACAGGAGAGTCATCATCAAAGTGAATTGGTTCAACCTCATTGAAATTACCTCAGAGAAGGAACACTTCTCATTGAGTCATTTCGAGTTTCGAACTTAAACCATAGAATGTAGTGGATGTGCAACTAATGAGTATTTGTCATCATTTTTGTTTCCAAATAAAAAAGGTTGCTTATAATTTCACAATTCACTATCACTTGTCTAAAAACCAGCAGCTACTGGTAAAACTCCTACTGTATAAACAACTGTGATACTGTAGTCTTAAATAAATAAAATAAAATGAATAAATAAATAAATAAATAAATAAATAAATAAATAAAAGTATAAATTCTTGATCTAGATTAAAAAAGCGTTCACGCCTAGAAATTTGGTTCGGACTATATTATACAATGTAGTCCGGACTTAGTCAGCCATTTTGGTCCGGACTATTTAAAGTCAGACTTAGGCTGCCCTAACACTTTCACACAGTACTTTTAGTCCAGACTATAACTTAGAGTGGCCCTGGAGCGGACTATTTCTGCCTGTGTGAAGCCCCTAATAAGGACCTAGAAATCCTAGCGATTGACAGTTCTGACCCTAATCCAGTTCACCTCTACATTTTATAGGAAAGCTGTCTTGAGTAGGGATTAGTATAAGCTGGGGATTAAGATTGGCAGGTTTGATACTCAGCATTGCCTAAGCATAGACATTAGTGTTATTGTGACACCAAACTTGTCCGAATACTAGATCAGTTTTATTACTGTTACTGAAAAATGACGATAGACATTTTTGGAATTTTGGGTCAGCAAAGTAGTACATGTAAGTATCCAGTGACTTTTAGGTTATAGATACGATACGTCGATAGTGTAATTGTCTAGTTCTTTATTTGATTAGTTATTGTCACTATGGAAACTTGTTCAGGTTATATCACTGAACATGGAGTTTTTTGTCACTGATTGTTTTTCACAGATGATAAATCCTTGTTAGATCATACCAAAATAGCATTTGATTAGATAATGCTTTAGAAAAGGAGAGCCTAGAATCTGTGTTAGCTGTAATTACATTGGGAATGTCATTTCCTGTGTTGTGTAACTGAATAGGTAATGGGACATGCACTTCATTTCCTATACTGTAGAACAGGACAGCATGGAATTTATGATAACTACAGGACATTTCATTTCCTATACTGTAGAACAAGACAGCATGGAATCTATGCTAACTACAGGACATTTCATTTCATATACAGTACAACAGGACAGCATGGAATTTATGATAACTACAGGATATTTCATTTCCTATACTGTATAACAGGACAGCATGGAATCCATGCTAACTACAGGACATTACATTTCGGTAAACAGAATCCATACTATTACCTGCCAATTCCAGGTTTGATTTCTATTTTCCCATCATTGTCAGCAGCTAGGTGTAAAAAATTCATGTGATTCCAATTTAATTATAGTATGTCATTTGTCCGCTGGCAACTTGAATTGCGGTAAAGCTATACATCAATGTATGTGTAAACTTTAAAGTTTTCAATGCATCATTACAGTACAAAATATTATCTAGATGCTTGGATTTAAAAATGAAATTGAAAAAGTACTGAAATAAACAAATAGAAATGAAAATTCAAGTACCTGCAGAAAATTACGTGGAGATCACATCAGTGAACAACATTGTTTTACCCCTAGCTGCTGGGAATTCTAGAATAATGGAATTCAAACATGGAACTAGCAAGGGGTTTACATGTACATAGCAAGTACATTGCAAGGATTTAGTAAATACTGGTGGTCCCAGACTGAGTCCTTAATTAATGGTTTCTCTTTATTTGAAAAATTTGGGTTCATTTATGATATAGTTGAACACGGAGTGCATTTGATATAAACTGTTGAAGAAAGAATGAGTTATTTGACCTTTAAGTGCACAGTAGAACCATGTAGATGATATGTAATGTACAGTCAGTTCATTTCCTGTATTGGTAGAACATCACAGACTGTTTGGATCCAAGCTGTCATTGTAACATGTGCACAATTATCTTGGTTTTTTTGTGTCGTGACTGTGTATCTGTTTTATTCTACTATTTAGTCTCCAAGTGCACTCATTGAGTATCATGGGAAATGTGACGTCACTTTGATAGTAGTCTAGTTTATAAATATAACATGGAAATCTTACACTGCTACTGAATTCTTAATATTTACATGTCAGCCTCTAAAGTTTGGGATGAGGTGAGATATGATGAATTTGCATTTTATACAAAACGTACTATGCAGATAAATTTTGTTTATTTCTTAGAAATTGATGAATTTTCTTTGAAGAAAGTAAAAACAAAAGTTAAGACTTCTTTTTCTGAGGAGAAACTTTAATTTTTCTTAGAAATTAATTGAACAAAGTAAAAAACAGAAGATAAAGACTTCTTTTTCTGAGGAGAAACTTCTTTAACTTAAACTTCTGAGAAATTAATTGAACAAAGTTAAAGCAGAAGTTAAAGAATTTTTTTTATCTGAGGAGCTACTACATCAAAGTGTACAGTTACAGATTACAGCATGTCAATTTTAAATAGTCACTCAGCTATGTGTTGATGTGGAACAGTACGTAGACCTGATGTAGATCCAGGGTGCATCTTGTATTTATTCTGTACATATTTGGGGTTGGGGTTCTGTACATATTTTGGGGTTGTCGGTGGCCAAACGGTTAGCTCGTGCACCTCTTACCTCTGTAACTAGGGTTCGAACCCACCAGGTGTCAGCTGAGTTTGATTTAAAATTTAATTAGGACTGTATGTAAGAAGGGTGATGCTCAGTTTGACCCTGCTGAACAACACAGGTTTCCCCCGGGTACTCTGGTTTCCTCCTGCTTCTTACACACTAGGGCACTGCTCATGTGGCGACCATTCAACAAATTTTCCGAATATATTTGGAAAAATAGTATTAATTATTGTTATTGTAATGTAATGTAATGTAATGTAATGTAATGTGAAAATATTTCTTTAAAAAAATAAAAATATTCAAATAAAAAAATAAATAAAAAATCCTGTACCATGGATGAATGGGTTCACACACACTAAGGTGGATAGCTATCACCTGACTGTACCCTGGGTTTATCAGTAAAATCTTTCTCTATCATTGATGGTATTTTAGTCTTTGTTCTATAAAAAATCACTCTTAATTAAAGAGATCAGCATGTCTTTCCATCATTTCATGATGTTGATGTTATTTCACATGTAACAAAAGACAAAAGAAGCTTAAACATAACAACATAATACATCGCCATACATGTACATCTTGGAACTTGAAAATCGACTATACTTTAAAATATTCACAATACGACAACAAATAATTTTAATGCAACAAATGTTCAGATATATGGCTAATAAAGAAATTTCTAAATTATGAAACATCCAAGCACACACAGATCAGAGAGAGTTGTGGGTAAAATATTTCACTATTTGTGGATGGCAGGATTCCAAGCACACACAGATCAGAGAGAGTTGTGGGTAAAAATATTTCACTATTTGTGGATGGCAGGATTCACCTGACTTAATTTAAGCATGAAATTTACATAATGTCTTAAAACTATAATAAAATATTAAAACTACAATAAAACCACACCATCAGCCTTGAGAGTTTACCATACTCTGTTGCTATGGAGACCTTAGTCATGCAAATCATAAATGACGTTTTGTCAGCTATAGCGTCGAAAATGAATATTTTTATCAGGATAATGGATTGTTTGATGTTTTTAGAATATGTGACATCTTTGTTGATTGGCAAGGCATTCAGATGTTACAGAATGTAATTAGTGTCTATGAAATATATGGTGTTCGACAGGAGGTAGTAATGATACAAAAAAGAATTTAACCTCTTTACTGAGAGTTTTCCCCAGGGAGTCTTATAAGAGCTATTACGACAGGTTTTACGCAAATCTATTCAAAGTGCAATTCAGGTTACTAGAATATCAAGATTGGTGAGAAAAACAGGAAACAGGTTTTATGTAGACATTTTTGTAGATTCAAAATATTATTATTTTTTAAATTGGAGAATCAACTAATGAAAAATGACTTTCTATAATTCCTAGCTGATATTTAGTTCAAATTGTACGAGGATCCAGAATGGCATGAATTTTTGTAACAAATTTTACTGAAAGGGGAGTGCTACTCCAAGAAATAGAGGTATTTTCATAAATTATGGGTTCTGGAGAGTCATTTTATGATTTTATATCACCTACAATTTACTTGCGATTTCAGAGAAATATCAAGTTGATCTTGTTCTTTTATAGGATATCTTTGCTATGGGCTATTGCATCATGGGAGTCAGTAGAAATTATGTATTCAAGTTGCACAATGAATATTCATGAGATATATTTTACACTAAAGGGAATAAACACTAAATGTTACACTGTCACTGGAACTTGTAAAGTTACTAACAACGATAATTTTTTTTTTTAAGTTTCTGATTTCTCACTGTGGCTAATTTTCTCCATCTTAATGTTGTCTATCCCAACAGAGATCCCATACCAGTGACTTTAAATGCCGGTTTCCGCATGCCATCCTGGTTTGATATTACCAGTCTGTCATTTAATGATGAGGAGGATGTTGAAGGTATCACCAAAGCCACACAAAATTGTAAGTAATCATTCTTAGACTAAGTAATCTTTTACACAATTTTTGAAAACTACAAAATGTATAAACTTTCTTAATATACCATGTGATGTTACCTTGTAGTCAGTGCAGTGGTTTACCTTACCCCTATAATCCTACGAACCATGCTGGTTGGGGTACTGGCTTTTGATAGATTCAACCAAACCAACCCTTGAAGGTTCCAGGTTAGGGGTAAGACCAAATCCATGTTGGGAATTGGACATGGTGCAAAAAACTCCTCCCACAGAAGAACTTCTTGTTACAGAAACTGTAATAACTTTGCAGAAGTTGGCGAAAGGAACTAGACTAGTGGAAGCCTAATGTCCCAGCCAGGACCATGGAGAACACATGATGTAGCTGTAAACAATCTTTAAATGTATTGACAAATATGTGTAGCATTTTCTTTGTAGCATGTGTGTATATTTTGGGTTTGGTCTTCAAATACATGTAATTCATCTCATTATAAATGACACATGCTTAGTGTATATATTTGACTGGAATGAGAACATTAATACATAAAATGATTAAGCTATTCCACTATAATGTAAATGTCAATGGATGCCATCGCTGGCATTGAAATATAATCCTGGTGTTGTTAGTACAACTATTTACGATTCAAAAAATGAGTTTATTAAAATTCCAGTCTGACATCTAGTAGTCCAAAAAAATTGTCTGAAAACGCCTGAATTTTTTGTTCAAATAGGTGTAAGTTTTCATAAACAAAGTACTTTAAAAGTTAAAGATTTTTATTTGTGAGACACACATACTGTGTTAATAGTATATAATTACATACTTACTGTAAATGTGATAAATGTGCCTCTAAAGACAACCTTTGTAGGTATGACCACAATCATGAAATATTTGAAATAACATAGCAGGTGACTTGAATGACATTACACTTACTCAATATATCAACAGACAGGCTAGGTCAGACAGTATTTCCTCTGATTCTTATTTGCACACTAATAATACTGTCAACTACTGGTAGCAATCACAAGAAAATTGTGTGTTTTATGCAACTTATTGCCAGTGACTATTATGGCTTTGTGAGAAATAATTTTTGCGCTAACTGCAACATGAACGATTTTGAAACTGTTTTGGTCTATATAATGACTTATTCATGTCACACACCCTGAACAGTATTGAATCACCAGTGAGTAAAAGTAAATTGTATAGCTTTACACATGAATATATGCATGTAGTACAGAACAGACAGACAGAATTATTTAAATCACTTTTTATATACATATATGAACCACTGTATTTTTTCATATCATGCAGTACAAGGAATGATAGAAGCAGAAGAGAAGCTAGGCATACCAAGTAATCGTATTATAATTGGTGGATTTTCACAAGGTGGAGCTGTTGCTTTACATTCAGCGTTAACATTAAGCAAACCACTAGCTGGTATCATTGGCCTCAGTACATGGCTACCTCTACACAAGCAATATCCGGGGGTAAGTCATGCATTATCTTTTGCAATGAAAATCAACTGAGCAGCAAGAAGTCGTCACCTGACTCAAAACATCTTACTAACATTGCTACATTTTATACAAATTTATGACCCGTAATTACCTTGAGTGAAAACGTTATGAATGAATTGTTCAACCATTGCATATATGTTAAACATTTCTGGTGGCCCACAGCAAAGATTCCCAAATAGGGGACAACTTCACCTTGAATGTTTTTCAGAAATTTTGTGTGATGTAGGTGATGTAAAGCCAAGACATGACTGTCCAGAACTCAAAGTTCATGTATAAATACTTTTTTATTTCTTGGAGTAACATTCCAATTTAACTTATTCCTGAATCATGTGAATGGCTAAAAGCTTTGATCCTGAATTGATCCGCAATTGTGCCCTAGTCAACCCAGCTGTATAATTGGGGGACCTGGTAGGACAGAGGTTGCAATGTGAATGTTTTAATCCTATGCACTTTAAAAATGCTACCCAGTGACTTGGAGTACTACATTCTATATCTGTGCCAGGGGTAATACATGTAATTATAAACACTGTGAGTATGGTGTTAATTAGTGTCATATGAAATCTAATATTATGATGAACTTTTATCTTTATTATTAGGTTTTGAAACCAGACAATAAGGACACACCTATCCTACAATGTCATGGTTCATCAGATCCAATGGTACAATACAAGTATGGTGAACTCACCAATACCAAACTAAAAGAAATGAATTCTAAAGTGATCTTCAAAACATACCCAGGCATGGCTCATGGATCATGTGACGCTGTAAGTACACATTTCCCCCGGGTACCCCGGTTTCCTCCTGCATTAACACTGAACCCATGAGGGATGGCCCTCACTGGACTTCTTGGGAGACAAGTGTTTATATACTTAAAGAACTATCCAGTATAAATAAAGATTATTATTATCATTATTATTATTATTATTATGTGATTTGACAAAATTCATATCTGACTTATTGTTCTTTTCTTTTTTTACAGGAAATGAAAGATGTCGAAGAATTTATCAGAAATTGTCTTCCACCCCAAGAATAAAATAACTTCTCAAGTATTCAATTTGAGTAATATGTAAAAATCAGAATGTTATGATGTGTACAGATGAAATATGAGGATAGCTATCCTTTGATAGAAATATCAGCAAATTTGTTTTTGTTTATGTTTTGTTTGTATTTGATAAGATCTACCAATATTCTTAAAAGATGCATACTTGGGACCAATTTATTTTAAAAACAAAGTAGTTTCGATCATCCAAAACTTTGCCCTTTAAATTAAATCTTGTTCCTGGTCCGCTAAAAAAATCATTACAGATATTTGGTTGTTCAAGTTTCATTTTTCATTGAAACCATCCAACTTATTATTACTCGTATGTTGTAGGTGTAATACAGTGTTTGGTGGAAATTTAAAATAATTTTAGGGGTCAGTTTATTTTCTATTTGGCAAAACATTGCATGATGACCCCTCAGGGCCCTCACTTTTCATGATGACCCCTTAGGGCCCTCACTTTTCATCTTGATTTTTTATTGAGAATCAGTTGGCGTTTTCTTGAATAAAGTAAGAGCAAAAGCTATGACTTTCATTTCATAAGTATCGTACACCCTAATTTATGTAAATTCACCATCGGATATAACCCAAGGAACTGTGACACGATTAAATTCCGAATTGAGATGTGAACGGTAGGCTTCACTAAAATAAATCACATTATGATGCTAGGTTTGTATATTCTTTCTGGTTAGTCAGGCTATGCTATGAACCTGCTTTGTTTCCATATTGTTTGGCAAACTATTCATACTTTTGAATTTTACGCAGGAAGTAACATTATGATGCTAGGTTTGTACATTCTTTCTGGTTAGTCAGGCTATGCTATGAACCTGCTTTGTTTCCATATTGCTTGGCAAACTATTCATACTTTTGAATTTTACGCAGGAAGTAACATTTATGAATTTTATGCAGGAAGTAATACTTTTGAATTTACGCAGGAAGTAATACTTCTGAGTTTTACCCAGGAAGTATCTGTTCCTGGTTTATGTAAAGGATACTATTAAAGAAACTGTTAGTCACAATACTTACACAAACAGAAACAAGTTCCAAAGTATTTCCAACAATCTAAAGGCTTCCTTTTACTACAGTGGAAATCAATCAAGCTATCCCAACAAAGAATGGAGTGAGAACCTTATGGAAATATTCTTACAGAGAATAATAGTAAACCAATGTATGACATCACAGTGCAAATGATCACAAATTATAATTACACACATTACATAGTTGATTTTGGACTCATCACACTATACCAATGATTAGCTTGCGTGATCTAATCTGTGATCTCTAGAATCACTTGAATGTAACCATTCAATGTTTGCAGCTAGATAAATTTTCATTGTAGGAATGCTGGTTCCAGAACATAATAGTACCTTTACAAATTTTATGCTGAGATAGTCAGTAGGCTTCAGTATGATCATTGATGTGTTCAGGTTATGCCACCTAGGGAGTCTGGGATCTATGCAAATAGTGTCACTAAGGGAGCCTAATAGGTCATCTCAGGTCAGGTTAATTGTGAATCTTTCCCAGCCAGCTCCTGATTGGTTAGAAGCAGCCATAGGATAACATTGCATGGTAACCGAGCAGAAAGTTTGCCAGCTTGAGGTGTCTTGAGACTCCCTGAATGGCATAATCAATACACATCATGTTATTAACAAGTGTTTTGTCTTCAAGTGTGCTAGTTTGACAGTGTTGTTGTCATAGTTACTAATTAAATGAAATGCACTGACTTCCAAAACTTGATGCAATTCTGTCTGATTTGGATGGATTTCTGATTTTTTATTCCAAATTGTGACTAAATTCTTGATGAAAGCACTGAATGCTCATAGCATCATCCTCATCTATACATGGTTCAACATTTTAAAGATTTTTAGAAATTTTACGGTGGAGCAGACGAACTAGAAAACAGCGCCCTCTATAGACAATAGTGCTGTTCTGTGAAATAGTTTAGAGATAATGTTCTGTACTGATATTAAGTGTTGCTGTTTATGTAACTATTTCACTGCCATACCATACTGTAATATCTTTTCTATAGACACTAAAAATGTGGTGAATTCAAATTTTCTTGGTCCAAACAAGTTTTCAGTAGCTAACATGTCGAGAGCAACCTTTCTACTAGAGCTTAAATCTTCACATGTTAAAAAAAATAGTGTGGGATGAAAAGTATGAGCAACTGTTCCACCACGACAATATTATGCAAACAGAACAGCGCCCTCTTAAAGGTAAAGCAGTGTCATCTTGGGGTGAATGCTTGAATTAATTTATATGTTAACAAAACATAGTTGTTTTTCATTAGAAACTTCTGTAATGACAAATAATGTAAATTTATTTTGAAGATAATTACTAGATTCCAAATTTCATCTTAAGGGCTATCTAATGTAATCTAATATAATCTAATATAATGCATGTTGGACAAAATGGAATATTGCTACCACTAGATGGCACTGCATGTGTATCAGGCAAAAGTTTTTATTATGTGGCGTGTTAGCCATACTGCTATCACTAGAGGGAGCTGTCCATAAGGCAATAGTTGAATTCAGCTGTTTGTTAGCTATTGTGCTATAAGGGCACTGTGCAACATTTGAATTTGAGTAGTGTTTGCTGCCACTAGATGGCGCTGTTATTAGGCAACTATGGGTAACGTAAAGGCATTCTGCTACCACAATAGGGTACTATAAATTTGGTCAGGGGAGAACCATTTGATTTTTTTTGGGGGGGGGGGGGGGGGGGCGGGGGAGTGGTTATGGCAGCAAATTTTTTTCCCATCACTGTGACAGCAAAATTGTTTTTCTTTTGTCAGTCCTGCATCAAAGTATTTTTTCCATATGCAGAAGCAATGCAAAAAAAAAATTTTCTCAGTTACCAATTTTGTAACATCGAAATAAAAAAAATTTTACACTTCTATTTATTGGAACAATTTTTTTTTCTCAAGCCATTACAGGATCAAATAATTTTTTTTTTCTCCTTCACCTGCCGATAAATTTGTTTTCCCAAAATCCCCCCCCCCCCCCACACCGAAATCAAATGGTTCTCCCCTAACAGGGCTTTGTGCAACATTTAGATTGCATAGACTATTAACGTTTGCTACCACTAGATGGCCACTGTATATTTAGGCAACTTGCTACACTGGGCAACATTGTAATTATTAGGTGTATAGTTTTGTAACCAATAGGGTGCCTTGTATATTTGGCAACTTTGGAATTGTGCTGTCTGTTCAAAGTAGTATGACAGCTGTTGGTACTAAATTATGTAATACTAGGCAAAGCTGGGACTGTGTGCAGTGTAGTTACAACCTGCAAAAAAACACTGGTGCATTTGTGTGAATGAAGTGAGCCAAGGAAAGACTTCACACAGACAACATTAGCTGAAAACAACAATAGACACTCATACAAAAACATTGAGTCTCTCTAATGTAGATTACCTCAACACTTTTATCAGTTTGTTTATATCTGTAGAGGTTATCACGTAACAATTGGACTCAGTTGTTATCAAATATAGCATTCTATCAGTAAACCGAGTTATGGAATCAGGGGCTCATGTGGTGTTTATACTTTGATAAGTTACCAGCACTAATTTCATTGTATGTCTTTCCATGAACCTTTCCTGCTTACCACAAGCAAGCAAACACATCAGTGTTTTTATCACGGGTTGGAGTGCTAGTGCTACATGTATGTTACATCCATAGACTTACAAATTACTTGCATCACACATAAAATGAAATTAAAATATGCATTGAAAATAAGTGTCAATTATACAGAAAAAGAGATTTTTAACAATATACAACATAATTTCAACTAAGATATCAGAAGTTTTCCAAGAATTGTAGCACCATTGACTTTTGATTTTTTTCAATTTCAATTCAGTAAATTTTATTCATTTCACCTTTAAAAAGACAAGAACTATTTCAGTACATATTGTTTGTTTACTAAACTTTAAAATTTGGAGGTTTTAAGTTGATGAATGAGATATGATATACAGGTTGATGTATTTGGTGTATTCAGTCAAACAATATTCTAGAGGGTCATTTTTTCTCTGAATTTCTTTCAAGTTTTTGTGATGTTATGTCAGACATACATGATTGTCTTCACATTGAATCCTGGCATTTGTTTGTTTCAACTCTTTATGATTAAATATATCCACCAGTTATCAGCAAAGACAGAATAGTCGTGATTTATTGATAGTTAATTTTTGCATGAGTAACTATTTCAAAGCCATGACTTGCTGTTGTGATGTGTGTGTGCATGTATATGTGTGAGTGAATGAATGAATGTACATACGTACGTATGTATGTATGTATGTATGTGTATATGTGTGTATGCACTTATGTATGTATGTATTCTGTATGTATGTATGTATGCATGTCTGTGTGTGTATGTATTCTGTATGTATGTATGCATGCATGTATAAATGTATGTATATATATATGTATATATGTATGTATTATGTATGTATGTGTTTGTGTATGTATGTATATATGTATGTGTATGTATGTATTCTGTATGTATGTATGTATGTATGTATACTGTATGTACATGTGTACATGCGTACACATGTAGAAGTATTATGTATGTGTGTGTGTGTGTGTGTGAATGAATGCATGCACTTACATGCACACATGTATGTGTGTGTATGTGCATGTGTGTGTACACACATATGTAAGTAGGTAGGTAAGTAAGTATGGGTGCCCAGAGTATAAATGGAATTTTGCAGACTAATCAGTGACCATCGGATACTTCCTGGGATGTTACTATGACTGTCTGTCTCATTGGGAATTCATTCAAAGCAAAATGATGCATGTTGTTATACATACACATCTGGAAAAACAATCTCACAAATGACAAACACTCAGTATATTGCAACTCTTGACACCAAGATCTCTTCATAAACAACACTTTCAGAATATATCATTCAATCATATATCTTTTAATTATCATAACTTTTAACGACATGAATGACATAACTTGTAACGATACAATAATATTTATTAAAATATTAACACAATTTTGGTTACAAATCACAAAAGGGATAAATTAAAAATAAACCATGCCATATAAATATAAACGTCCCATTAAAAATAAAAATTGGAAAATTTAGAAAAATAGAGATGAAATTTAAGTAATTTGTGATACACAACAAATTTACAGATCATTATTCTTTTGACATTATTTGGAGTTTACACTTCTTCAACTTTTTGCTAGAAAAAACAACTTATTATCAGGGATATTTTATGGGTGTAGGGTACCCAAAGCTGGTATGAAGTTTTTCAAATAAATCCACTTTGCTGAAAATAGCAAAGTTTATATTTTAAATTAAAGTGGCCATATGGATGAGAATTTGGTATTTATTTTGGATTTTTATTTGATAAAACAGCTTCACCATGTTTTTCTACTTGAAAAAATAATGTGAAATAACATATACCAAGTCCATGTTCATAACTCAATACATTGCAAAAAGATGCACAAAGTGTAAAAAGTTTGTTATTGTACGTACAATAACAAACATTTTATACATTGTTTAATGTTTTGTCGTTTATTGAGATGTGAACATGGACTTGGTATATGTTATTTCACATTATTTTTTCAAGTAGAAAAACATGGTGAAGCTGTTTTATCAAATAAAAATCCAAAATAAATACCAAATTCTCATCCATATGGCCACTTTAAACAGTAAATATGTAATCTTAATTTAAGTACTTCTTTAAGTTTTTAAAATTTACAGATTTTCCATTCTTCAGGCAAATATTACAAACCAAGACACAAATCACTGTATTACTCTGTTTTGTACCAATAGGGGGCGCTGTTTACATGAGAAAGCTAAAATCCATATTCCTTTTATTTGAAAAACAAAATTGTAAAAAGTGGTAAATTTCTAAATTTAGTTCATGCAACATTTAGGTAATAAATAATTCATTTTGTTCTTATTTATAGATATTTCATTTCCACACTTCAATGAAAATGTACAAATTCATACTGACTGATAAAATCAAATTTTGCCGGGAATGACAAAAAGAAGAAAAAAGAGACAGATTCTGTACCGTGATTATTTACATATATATGTTACTTTCCCTGAAGTTTAGTAAGTCTCTTGTAACCTGCAGTAGATATCCATGTTTGGATTTGTTTACAATGTTCTTGCATTAGTGCTATCTTTATCAGTGGAGTCTTCAAAGCCAGGGTTTCAATCCCAGGTTCTTACATTAGTGGTATCTTAGCAGTGGAGCTACGAGGATTACATAGTATTATTCCATTGTTCATAAAAAAAAAATCATAAATTTACAGACTGTGTCCCTTTAACTACAATTGACCACACTACAAGTTTCTACCAGTCAAACTCAACTGTTAAAATATGGACCTTAAGGTTAACCGTATCTCCTACACTTATCTATGAAAAAGTTATGAATTTATTGCATCTGATAGTTATATGAATGTATCATAAATTTAAATCAAGAATGGCAGTAAATGTAATACTTTGCATTATACCATATTCAAGCCACGTTATTGTCTTTGAACAGAAAATATGGATTTTATACACTGGACCTTATGGTTTGCCAAGTGACTTTGTAGTGACAAGGCCCCTTAGGTCACTCATATTTTCCTCTGCTGGACGACAAAGAAAGATATTGGGGAACAATATCTAAAGATCTTGAATATTATGTTTGACATCAAAATGTTTGTCTAAAGTAGCCTAAAATGTGCAAACACCATACAGAACAAGTCTTCATATCTTCATAAAAGAAACAGCCCCCTACATATAGTGTTACATCATGCATTTGTACTATTGCAAATAAGCCGTTATGTAATGCCACAAAATACAACAGTCAATTTTTAAACAGCTCAAACACTCTGCTCGGGGTCAATTCCTTTTTTATGAGTGAGGCAACATAAGAAGTGATCTTCTCATCAATCACAGTCTTGTAAGTATACAATAGACACCACTGAAAAGATTTACAACTAAGCTACACCTCATTGTTTATCTTTTCAGTGATGTCTTTTGTAGTCCTGCCCCTTGAGTTCACAGGATGGCAGGATTAGCCAATCTCAAACTCACTAGACAAGATTATGATAAAGTACACACTGTCTCAACCCTTGACAAACTAGGTGACCAGTAAAGTACACATGGATATTGAGATAGTAGGTACACATTCAGATGACACCGACACACACAGCATGTAATTTCCTGTGTTCAGACAAAAAATAAGCCAAACGACATTCACAAACTCCTGTCGATTTAGAAGTCTGATAGGGCTAAACAAGACGTAACTTATAGTCTAGTTCATATGAAGAGGTGTGTAAAATTCATTTTTAAAATATTCATTTCTTTTGACTTAGTCATAAAACTTGACTTGACGATTTCAAAACAACGGGTGGCATTCTTATCAGAGGAGATGATTTGGTTACTTTGATAAGTAAGTACTTCTAATGTCCTCTCACTCACAAGAAAAGGAATGTGGACCCCCATCCCCATCCCCAATCCCCCCTCCACAGTGTTCAAGTTGTTTCAAAATCCAATGTAATGAAACCCTGTTTAATTTACAAAAGAATGAAAATCTTATTTTAATATATGTACACCATTCTTTCAGAAATGAAAATAGTTTAAGAGTTCTTTACAGTAAAATAAAATTAATATTTTGGTAAAGTGTACTTTATTTTCCAAATAAATATCTCTTTATAGCTTAAAATTATCATGAATGATCTCTAGACACCTTCCAGTACATGTACTGAAAGTGACTGCAAATACAACACAAATATGTTGACATTTTAAAAATTCCTTCTTGCCACATACATGGAGAGCACACATTGTTACCCTGTACAAACACAATACACACACATACATACATACACATACACACACACACACACACTGAGAGAGAATGGCAATCACAGACACTCATATTCTCTATCACACATTCATATACATGTGAACTCAAATAAAAGGTTATAAAGTGAAAACACACAGCTACATACATGTCAACTCACATACACACACATACACATACACATACACATACACATACACATACACATACATATACAAAGACAAACCAAGTGACATACAACATATAAAATTTGAAATACAAACATCAAGCAAGTTTTCTTCACACAATCAGCATTCCAAAACTGTCAAATTATTAAATATTCATCTTTCTATACATTTTGCCTCTTTTGTTACCATAGTGATGGAGTAAATTTGTTCTGAGTCAATTTCCAGCTTGTTTTTCCATCGACTTCCTCTAAGTCTTTTGTTTCTTCATCTTTATCACTAAAAGGGGACGCTGATAAAGAGATAATGTATTCAAATTAATATCTGCTGTGTAAGAAGTCATTAATAAAATGTATGCACTTGACTATTAGAAAATCCGATGAAAAAATGGCTTGATTTGTTTTATCTACCATATTTGTATGTTTTTTACTTTTTTTACTTTGTAACTTTTATCATGGCCACATTAAATGAACCCCCCCCCCTCCCCCTACAGTCATTTGCTGATGAGTGGATGCGCACACATCATATATGTTTGTCTTCTACTTCTACTTCTACTTCTATACTGTGTAAACATCCTAAAATGATTATCATCACACAGGTGTAACACTGGCGGCATCCTTTAGATCCCACCCGTGTTCAGGTGAGCACGATCTATGAGATCGGTGATATCAATGCTGGAGAGGGCAGATTTGAAACTGTCTATTGTCTTTGCTTGTTGAATGGATAATGGTAAGAGATTCCATTCTGGAATTGTCCGAGGAATAAGTGAATATTTATAACAGTTTTTCTTAGCGATGAACCATATGAAAGAAGAACCAGGTACACTTCCCCTAGTAGAACGTGATGATGATTCTGGTAGTTTATCATCTTGAAAAGCAATTAGATTATTTGTAGCTGTGTATGAAAATATCCTTACAATAATATTGTCCTTCCTATCTTCCAGTCTACATAACATACCTGTTATTCTGGTTTGTGGGTTATTTTTCATCTTTTCAAGGTCACTGAGTGCTTGTAGACACTCCACATAGGTTGATCTACAGGTCTGATCACCACAGGGTACTGGATATCTAGAATCATGACATGGTCCGGTGTATGAACTCCCAACACAGTTGGAAATGAATGGAAAGTTATATGGATTTGAGGATTGGGAATTGCATCTACCAAAGTCACGTACAGTTCTCTCATAGTTCATCAACATGGACATTATCTAGGATAAAGAATAGGAGAGAAATATCGACATGGATGTGAAATGCGTATTTTTTTCTTAATTTATAAAAAAGATTTATACTGCTTTTTAACTAAAAAAAAACCAGACCAATTCCATGTTTGTCAGGTCCACAATGTACAAATCTGAAAACATTAGAACATTTGAATGAATGTTAATGGAGTTCATAGGTTCAAATGGCAATTTCTACTCATAGAGTCAATTTCTTGTCATTAATTTCTACTCACTGAGTCACAAATAAAGTCAATGATCTCACCTGATACGCAGCAGGAACCATTTTAGTTAATGTGAAATCTTTAGTATCATAGTCAATATATTCTAACTTTCCAGCTTTGTAGACGATATTCCATGGCGCCATGTCCTCATATAGTGGCATATGTACAAACATCTCATAGAAGTCATCTCTTATTTCCGGTAGTATTCCCATCCGGAGTAACGCTATGACGGATATTCGATGTACGGCTCCATATGGGATTTCAAATCCATCCTTGTTCCGGATGAGGAAGACTCTATAGTCAGTATCATTGGAGTAACAGTGTAGAGTGTATTTCCTGGTATGACCATCGAGGGCGTAGTCAAAGTGATGATCAACCTGAATATGTGAAACAAGAAGTGGTGCCAATGACATTATAGGAAAACTGAAATATTCATAGCAAATCTTACATCAATTTTCTCTGCAATTTTGAAGTTTAATTTTGATAACTATTTTAAAAATCTAAATGTATACACATATTAACCAGGTATGACATACATTTACATATGATGGTCATCTTAGAAGTTTGAACAATAACATAACTATACCTATTGTGTCATACAGATTACAAAGGGAGTGTTCGCCATAAGACCACATTGTATATGTAACATACACATTTACAATCCGTTGATCAATTTTTAAGTTTAGTTTGTTGTTTTACTTGATAGATAACAACACTTTTACTACTGAACACAGCATAGTTGTTATTGAGGGGAATCTAAAAAGCTGTAAGGTCCCCCGTCTCCTCCCCCCCCCCCCTTCGGTAGCAACTGTAGGTACAGGTCATTGCCTCATTCCTAGATGAAGATGACTATCAGTTGTCGAAATATTGGAAAAGACTGATATTTCATTGCACTGTTCATTGATGAAGTTAAGTTTTGTTAAGAATTCTACACAGTGAAAGAAACTATTTGAACATATACGTACTTGTGTTAACATTATTATACAGAGTAAAAGCTTGTGCCACTTTATGTACATACATGTATTGTAATGACACAAGATAACATTAACTCACAACAATTGACAGATTTGTGATGTCCACTCTCAGTAAGTTCCAACTATAGTCAATAGAGGGCGGGCTGTATGATGGATACAACACTTTGGATGTTACTCTATTGTTACCAGTGATTTCAGCACTCTGAAATTGGAAGAAAATTATGTATAAAATATAGGGTATAGACTGGTACTACTAGGATGTATACTAAGTCAACACAATACAATACCTGATATTATATTATAGCATTACCAATTCCAGTGAATTTTGTGACGTCATCGCTGTACATTATTACTGATAATGTACTCCGTTATTGGGCATCGCGGCCCCGGAACGAGCATAACAATACAAGCTTATGTCCGTAAGGTATTTTTTCGAAATGTATGTTGTTACTTATGATTGTCATTTCCACTGCTTAAAAATACAATGCATTCATGAAACAAATTTGTGTTCACAGCAGTTCATTGAAGTGTATATGTGTGTGTACGTGTACGTACGTGTGTCGCTATGATTAGTATTCAGCTTCCGGGCCGAACATGGCAGACGATGTTCAGCGCTGTGTATATTATACGTTGTTTTGCGTTTCTCGGTCTACAAATTCACTGGAATTGGCAAAACTATAAAATAATAACAATAATGTACGCCCTCCCAGTCCATAATGGACTCAAGCAAACTTTGCACTCCATAATGGGCTCGGCTGTCGCCTCGCCCATTATGTCGTTCAAAGTTTGCTTTCGTCCATTATGGGCTGGGAGGGCGTACATTATTGTTTAAATATTGACCACTAATTAAGATAAAACGTCTTTTCAGAAGTAATTGCCCAATTTTTGTGAATATATCTTTGGTTATTTGACAAAATAAATGTCCCAGTTGCAGTTAGTGCAGATTTAAGATAAAAGCTAGTGTAACAAGAATCTTATACGGACCTCACGAATCAATCTGGTTTCAGCATTCTTATGTACAGGAGATGGTTGGTTTTCATACATGTATTTCATATCATCTGACATTCCACTATCTTCCCATCCATTGTTTGCTGTCGGAAAGAATATGGAGTAGGCTAGGGACAAGGTCTGTAGAATAAATACGGTCATATCAATGTATTATTAAAACAAAAGTTGCTGCAAATTTTTTGTAAATTTGAAAGTGACTGTAAAATTGTCATTTTAGATCAGAAATCTTTATTTCTTGTAAATGATGTAAAATGTTTCAATACTGTATTTTCAGGAACTCCTAAAGTTCTTTGACATACATACATTTGTTGACACTTTAGAAATGTGATATGATTAGTGTTCGTGATGAAAATCTTAGCTCTCATTTTTCAAATCTGGGGGGCGACCTCATGTGACACTTCTTTAAGAAATTAATAGCTACATATTGGTTATATTGAACAAAGTAACTAGAAAGTGTAGAACTGTGACCTTTGACCTGGGTCAATACTTACGTCTGATGATGGTAATTGTATAAATATGCTAACACTACTAGAAACACAGAATTGTAACCTTCGACCTGGGTCAAAGGCAACTACTACATAAATACTTACCTCCACTGATGGTAACTGTATAAATGTACTAACGCTACTAGAAAGTACAGAACTATAACCTTTGACCTGGGTCAAAGGTGACTACTACACCAATACTTACCTCCGCTGATGGTAACTGTATAAATGTACTAACACCACTAGAAAGCACAGCCCCTATCATATGATTAAATTTCTCCCTGGAATTCAAACCTTCAACTAGTTCAAAGAACTCATGAATATCTGAAATAAAAATTGGAGGGTGTATAAAGTTTTAGTTTAAATCATGCTAACCATAGATCTCGGACTTGGAGCGGAGAGGGTCTATAAGCTAAATTTGATGATAAATGATTTATAAAGTCATCAGAAGAAATGACTAAATAATATTTTGTATCGGATGTCAAATAAAATTGAAAAATTTATGTTTGTATCTTTGATATTTCAAAAAAAATGTTATTGCTACATGCCTCCTTCCTGACTACTTAAGCCAATGTTTGTATATCATATTAATAGCTCTATAACCATTATTCTTTTGTCCAAGACCAACTTTTCCATAACTCTTCCAGGTGACTATAGTCTAGTAACTATACATGTTACAATCATCTCCATCATATATTCAAATGGATTTCTCTCGCACAGAATTCCATTTTTACCACCAAACCAACAGTGATAGCTTATGCTATTGGAGCATTGATATAAACATGATTACGTTATCACATCCTCACATTACTTACTTTCAAAATGGAAGTTGAGTTTGTAGTAAACTGAATGAAGTAATCAATTTCAATCGCCCGTCATTGTGTGATGGATTACTACTGACATTCACTGTTCATCCTTTCTCCGGCAGAAGATTTAACTAGATTTTTGATAGAATTTGTCCATTTGACTATACATTAGAAGGAGATTATAGAGAACAACTACATGTATAGTAACTAGACTTAGTGACTTTGTTTCTCATTCAAATTTAATTTTAACAAAACATGAACCTTCTGAAGATATATCATTATACACAATATTCACCCAAAAAATAATTAGTTTTCATATCTGGTTGTCAGTACACTTACCTATAAACTGATATCTCAGAAATTCTGGACTTTCCACTAATTTAGCAGCAAATATTTCATCAATTCCATCAACCAGGGCTGTTACTATCATATTTGGAATCTTCTTATTTTTAACCTTTTCATACACTCTCTCAGCTTTAGCCACTTCATCCAGCAATGACACAAATGTACTGTTCTTGTACTTGGATGCCAAGTTCAACATCAAATCATCTAAAAATATAAAAGTTCAAATTAAAACAAGCTGAGTTTATAAGCTTATAATTCATTCGTTTGTACATTTCTACCTTGTGAAAGATCTCAACAGTAGTTGCACTGATTATGTGTGGTCAGCTGGATGTGTTATTTAAAAACGGTATATTTTTCTCCTGAACATTCTACCAAAAATGAACTTGAAGTGTATCTGATAACTCCTAAATTGCATCAAGTTTAATATCTGCCAAAATAAAAATGTTCACGATACTTTCAGGGATCCTTAAAAAAATTGTAACATACCATCTCAATTTTCAAGGCTGTTTGTGCATAATCAAACAGATGCAGTCTAATATTTAAAAAATGTTAACAACCAGTTAAAACTGGTTAAAACCAGTTAAAGGACATGCTGTAGATATGGTCAGAGAATATATTGTCTATCTGGGGTTTTCACAGACTCGATTACAGATTGTATCATTTAAACTTACCATTTGTAGCTTTATACTGCATGAATGTATTGTATATCTGGGGTTTTCACACAGACTCGATTACAGATTGTATCATTTAAACTTACCATTTGTAGCTTTATACTGCATGAATGAAAAGGGAATTTCCTGGTCAAGTTGATCAGTAATTAATTCTGATAGAGCCTGTAAAAATGATACAATACCAGTCTTAGACGACATGATAATTTTTATATATATATTCTTTATTTCAGGCCATTAAAAAAGTCCCATACAACCACAAAAAAATAAAAATACTATAGAAAAAAAAACCCAACTAATTATACAATACAAGTCGGTAGTTTTTCCAGAAACTGGAGTAAAAATAATTGTCGGAGAGAATACACGTTTTAATTATTTCATTGTGGCTCTCATGTAGCCGTTCACCAAATTTGAACAACAAGTTGCGTTGTAATGAGGTAAAATTAAGAATATTCCTGCTGACACAATTGTTACTTATGCTAACTGCCCCTCTAAGACCAAAAACTAATCACAACGTGTAAATAAACTGCTGGCTTATAAGTAATTACCAGTATGGTCCTATATACAAAAAGAATTTATACGGCAATTATTTTGCCATCTTACAAGACAATCCTTATGCTATTTTACAGGGTAACCCAATTGTTGAATATATATTACAGGGTAACCTTCTGTCTCCCTATAGGGCAATCCTACCACAATCTTACAAGGTAACCCAATTTTGATCAAAAATGGCAACACTACCATCACCCTATACAGAAACCCTAGTAGAGTCTGATAGGGCAACCCTAATGCCATCTTATAGGACAATTCTACTGCCATCTTATAGGGCAACCTTACTGCCATCTTACAGGGCAACCAACTGCCATCTTATAGGGCATCCCTACTGCCATCTTACAGGGCAACCCTACTGCCATCTTATAGGGCATCCCTACTGCCATCTTATAGGGCATCCCTACTGCCATCTTATAGGGCAACCCTACTGCCATCTTACAGGGCAACCCTAATGCCGTCTTATAGGGCAACCCTACTGCCATCTTATAGGGCAACCCTACTGCCATCTTATAGGGCATCCCTACTGCCATCTTACAGGGCAACCCTACTGCCATCTTATAGGGCATCCCTAATGCCATCTTATAGGGCATCCCTACTGCCATCTTATAGGGCATCCCTACTGCCATCTTATAGGGCAACCCTACTGCCATCTTATAGGGCATCCCTACTGCCATCTTATAGGGCATCCCTACTGCCATCTTACAGGGCAACCCTACTGCCATCTTATAGGGCATCCCTAATGCCATCTTATAGGGCATCCCTAATGCCATCTTATAGGGCATCCCTACTGCCATCTTACAGGGCAACCCTACTGCCATCTTATGGGGCAACCCTACTGCCATCTTATAGGGCATCCCTACTGCCATCTTACAGGGCAACCCTACTGCCATCTTATAGGGCAACCCTACTGCCATCTTATAGGGCAACCCTACTGCCATCTTACAGGGCATCCCTACTGCCGTCTGATAGGGCAACCCTACTGCCATCTTATAGGGCATCCCTACTGCCATCTTATAGGGCATCCTTACTGCCATCTAATAGGGCAACCCTACTGCCATCTAATAGGGCAACCCAACAGAACAGTCATTATACACTAACCTTCTCCTCCATCTGACCAATGTGTTGATCCTGTACAAGTTGAGAAGATGGTGACATGACATGACTATATAGCAATCTATCTTGGTACCAGACAATGTTGTATGGACACATGTCTCTATGCTGGGGTAACATTAAGTATGATTTAAACAGTGTCACTCTGAAAGATAAAACCAGTGATATAATTAATCACCTGAATAAAATAGCTATGAAGGAGGGCATGGGCTATTTTTGTAACGTCATCATCTATTTTGATTTTTTGCAAACTGTAAAGATTAAAAAGTAAAATTTGTAAATCCATAACATACTTCATATAAATCATAATTTATTTTCTATTAATCTAATATCATATCATACCATGCATAAGTCAAGTTACTATCTCTGAACAGAAAATAAGACTGTGTATATGTGTGTGTTTGTGTGTATGTGTGTATGTATGTGTGTGTGTGTGTATGTGTGTATGTGTGTATGTGTGTGTATGTGTGTGTGTATGTGTGTGTATGTGTATGTGTGTATGTGTGTATGTGTGTGTGTGACTGTGTGTGTGTGTGTGTGTGTGTGTGTGTGTGTGTGTGTGTGTGTGTGTGTGTGTGTGTGTGTGTGTGTGTGTGACAGTGTGTTAAGTAGTGGCAATGCAGTACAATTCATGAATATTTTCAGCTGGGGTTTGGAGGGAGGGGGTGGAGTGTAGTTGGGGGCTATGCAGTACAATTTACAAAGAAAATAAAGTGTCACTTGCAATTTCTGTAATGAGATAATATTCCCAATATTTTGCTTCATTAGAAACTATGAGTACACAAAGGGGCCTCGTCACTACAAGTTGCTACATGAGTAGTGACAAAACCTTAGGTCATGAGTGTTTTTATAGCTAAATGAAGAAAAATGTTGGTTAATGATATAATTATACCTCCTTAAGTGTAATTTATGAAAAATCAGAACAGGGTGTATCAATCCATATTTTCTGTTCAAAGACAATAACTTGGCTTGTACATGGTATAATTTGAACACAATGAACTTGTCGAAGACTGTAAAACAAAGTCTAGGATTACACTACTTCATAGATTACCTCACCTTTCTGGATTCTGTAATCCAAGACTCAGTATAAATTCTAATCCTACAGCTTTACCAAGCCTAGTTAGACCTGTCTGTGTGTTATGTTCATTACTAGCTGATGTACTTAGGATATGTACACCATTTGAAGTAACAGACATATCACCATGACTACCACTACAATCAAGAACAACCTGCAAAACAATCAACAATTACTTTATTATCAATTATAACTGATATAATGAATTGTGGAAATAAGAATTGTTGGGCTTTAAAGGAAAAGGATAACTTGTACTTTATTTTATAAAAACTTGGATGTTAAAATGAGATAAAATGTGTTGATTTCATCACTTTTGCTTATCAGTACAGAGTTGGCATCAATTCCATCTTAGGTGAAGTGATGTATGAGATTTGCAAGGCAGCATCTGTTAAACGTATTGTCAACTGCTTCTATTGTTATGCTAATAGACATGTTGCCAGTTCCAAGATGCATTGGGCGTCGCTACATACAATACCATGTATTGTGTACACGCTCAGGGGTTTGCACGTGTTACTCAAGGGAATGGTTGTCACCTGACCGTACCCGGGTTCACCTGTAAAATCCCTCTCTGTCAATGATGGCATTTAGTCTTTGTTCTATAAAATCACTCATAATCAAAGAGGTCAACATGTCTTTCCATAATTTCCTGATGAAAATATTATTTCAAATGTAATAAAGACAAAACAAGACTAATATAACAACATAAGCGACGTCCTCTTGCACAATGCATCTTGGAACCGGAAAATCGACTACCGTAATGTGAAGTTGCCTTGCAAGTCTTATGGGTCATTTCTACCCACGTTTAGATCAATGCTAAATCTGTACTGGTATGTCAAAATGAATGAAACCAAGTATTTATAAAAACCAGTGTATCTTATCTCACTTAACTTCCAAGTTTTTATGAAATATAGTGAATTCACAAAGGTATCCTTTCCTTTTCAAAGACTGGTGAGACAACCCTTTGTGTATACACTAAAATTACATTGAAACTTTGATTAACTTTGCTAACAACACCAGGTGACAATTTTTTAATGGAAAGGAACGCATACATTGATATAAACATTACAGTTCTTTAATTTAGGTTTTATGTATGTATTTGCACTAGTCTAGAGTAAACAATGCTTAAAACTCATCTTTTATTACTCTACAGACACAACAGCACAACATGTGACATGTTGAACAGCGCCCTCAATGTCAATTCTAAGAAAAACTGAATACCTTTCTTTTTATAGCTTTGATTTCTATTTTGAGTAGTTTCAATAAAGGTAGAGATGATTTATGTGATGATCTCCTGTCTTCAATTATTTCAACATCTGCATCTGAGATGTTTGCAGTCTTCAGAGCATCTTGAACAAATCCCTGAAAAAAAAAGAATATTTTAAAAATAAAACACTTTCAGTTTGATCATTGAAAAGACAAAAGATTGTACAAAACTGGGCACTAGGGGTGCTGTTTAGAAGTAGCCATACCAGTGGTGCATTCTGATGATCATAATGCTTAGCTATCTCAGGCAAAAAGTTCATGAAATTGACCATTTACACTTGACCATACTATGTAACTATAAAACCACACATCAACATAATGTTACAAACCATAATTTGACAAACACTGTATTGATATAACTTACTTGTAATATCCTACACCCACCAGTCTCGAAATGACCAATGGGTAGATGCATTTGTGTTGCAGATACATTCATAGTATGGTGTCATATATCCTATCAAATTGATTTTTGGGTCCGCACCTCAAAATTATCATTCAATGAATCACAATTTCCACTTAATACAACATTACTTATAGATAAAATAGACCTCTAATTGGCATTTAAAATGTCTGATTATTGGTATTTTAACAAATTTCAGTGAATATATTGCTGGTTGTCAGATTGAAAACAATAGTAGACAATTTATAGCTAGTGTACGTTTACATTGTAATATATGTAACTGGGTAGGGTATGTACTTACCCATCATCACAAACCACAGCCTGTTTTACGGCAACGTTCTTAACAAGCTTCCCACAGTTTATTTTGAAATGTAGTAGTAGAAATAATAACTCTGGTTTGCGAGAATGGTACTCACCTTGTACACAGCAGGTCCATGGTTTGGAACACCTGTATGGTTACCAAGTAAGATATCAGAAAGTAATAACTGTGCTGGTGATGGCACTTCTAGGAATGTTATATGTGCCATTGACAGTAGCTGTCCTAGATAATACGGAAAAGAATGTCCCAGTGATGCAAATTGCTCAAATATGGAAAATCCAAGAACCTGTAATGGAAAATATAGACAGATTCTATGAATATGTCATGTAGTCATGACAACAGCTTGTCTTGGAAATGTTTACTTGTGATAGTGTAGTTATGACAACAGCTTGTGTTGAAAATGTTTACTTGTGATAGTGTAGTCATGACAACAGCTTGTCTTGAAAATGTTTACTTGTGATAGTGTAGTCATGACAACAGCTTGTCTTGAAAATGTTTACTTGTGATGGGGTAGTCATGACAACAGCTTGTCTTGAAAATGTTTACTTGTGATGGGGTAGTTATGACAACAGCTTGTCTTGAAAATGTTTACTTGTGATAGTGTAGTCATGACAACAGCTTGTCTTGAAAATGTTTACTTGTGATAGTGTAGTCATGACAACAGCTTGTCTTGAAAATGTTTACTTGTGATGGGGTAGTTATGACAACAGCTTCTCTTGAAAATGTTTACTTGTGAAAGACTTGGTTATGTGCAATATTTATAATTTACCTGGAACTCAAACATTTCTGGTAGACTGTGTAATCTGTACACCACTTCTGATGACAGCTGTTTTGATGACACTAGATTATTATTCAATCGCAGTGACTCTTGTAACTTTCTGAAATAGACAAAAAGAAAATTGAACTTGTCACAACTGTTGGGGTAAATGGCCAGGGGGCTAAATGACCAAGAGGGAAATAGGCTTGCCCCCCCCCCCCCTCCATTGGCACTCCCACGGAATGGGTTTCTGTTATTATTACATACATGTATGTTTATCAACAAATTTAAATAAAAAACGATACTTTGCGACCATGTACTTTCAGGTACAACATACAATTTTGCCCTCATTTGCATATCATTTGCATGCAGGTATGCATGCAATAATGTTTTCAGTATTGCACTGCAAGGCAAATACAACTAGTATGCGCCGGCTCTGGTGTAAGTAATCTCTGGTAAACAAGTAATAATATCACAATTAATTTTCCTAGTATGTTAACCATAGTTTGGCTACAGCAAACTGGCAAAATATCTGTGAAACTTTCACATTATTTCTACCGAAATACATTAAGCATATTCATAAAATCTGTTATTTTGACATGGTTACCTGTGTTTATCCATAACATGTTTCTGTTTTCTAGGTATAACTGTAATTACTGTACTGTTGGGATATAACTTGGCAACCTTAATTCCTGTCAAACTTTGTTGTTCACCACCTGAAAACAATCATTGACAAGTAATCAAACTTTTGATACAATCATTATATTTACAATACCCTATTTATCACTAAAAAACACTTCTCTGCTTTGTCTATGAATTACAAAGTGTTCTCAATGTCTAGTCTCTTACTGTAAATGTCAGCAGTGAATAGAGTTAGATGTATGTTGTCAACTAGCTTGGATATCAGAAGTATAAAAAGCATCATATATTTCTTATCACTATTAGCCTCTCTACATTCTTAAGAAATGTGAACAGCTCCCTCTACATTCTTTATCAGAAATGTGAACAGCTCCCTCTACATTCTTTATCAGAAATGTGAACAGCTCCCTCAACATTCTTTATCAGAAATGTGAACAGCTCCCTCTACATTCTTTATCAGAAATGTGAACAGCTCCCTCTACATTCTTTATCAGAAATGTGAACAGCTCCCTCTACATTCTTTATCAGAAATGTGAACAGCTCCCTCAACATTCTTTATCAGAAATGTGAACAGCTCCCTCTGGAGTGTTCACATGACAAAGCTGTAGGACAAGTCACATCACTACTTCACATGAGAATAAGTCAGGTTAATATAGTTGATAATGACTTACTACAAGTGAATACACTGATTCAGAAGTCTTCTCAAACTACGAGGTCATTATAACTGATATTGACTTACCATAAGTAAATACACTGAAGTCCTCTCTAACTATCAGGTCATTATAACTGATATTGACTTACCATAAGTAAATACACTGAAGTCTTCTCTAACTTTTGGGTCATTGAAATATTTCTTTAATATTTTCCACTCTCTGTCATACAATAATTCTAGTTTATGGTGGTCTTCACTTCTTTGTTTTCTATCATGTATTCTACTCATCGCATTGTCATCCTCATCATCAGTGTTGTCTGTAGTTGTCATGGCTGCAGCCTCTGTTGCCATGGAAATATAATTTGTAATTGAAACATTCACAATCAGATTTCTACATGGTAATACGGAAATAAACAACATTAATCTTGTATGCAATTCGTGCTTACAGTTTTGAGGAGACCCAAAAATATATGCATTACTGTATTCACGTATGAAATGAATATTTTTGCATGTCCATGGATTGTATAGCTCAAGAACCAGATTATTCTGCCTAAAGGTATAACTAAAATTTACTTCCAAAGTATTAAACCTGTTAGAAATAAATTACAGCAGATTTATACTACATATACACAAGCCAACCACTGGAAGCATCACTGTGCCATCTCATGAAAGAACAGCGTTCTTGGTGGTCTAAAATGACAAGAACAACAAGTTTTCCAGGGCATGGTGACAGTGACAAATGATTATGAGTTAGGACAAGTGAAAACACACACATTCACAAAAAATCCAAGATTCAACAGTAAAGAAAACAAATAAGGATCATTACGTAAGGCAACAAGACTACTGGATTCATTGAGTCACTTGACTAGGGACCTCCACATTTTAACTGGATTTGCTCAACTCTGTTGTTAACTTACCAGTATTAAAAGTAGACAGTTTACTATTAATACTTTTACTCGACATTGTGTTAGAAGAGCCTTTGGCTCAACAATTTATCGACTTTAAATAAAGTCAAACAAACAAACAAACAAACAAACACTTTACTATTACTGCTATCCTGTTGTTAACTTACCAGTGTTAAAAGTAGACAGTTTACTTTTAATACTTTTACTCGACATTGTGTTAGAAGAGCCTTTGGCTCAACAATTTATCGACTTTAAATAAAGTCAAACAAACAAACAAACAAACAAACACTTTACTATTACTGCTATCCTGTTGTTAACTTACCAGTGTTAAAAGTAGACACTTTACTTTTAATACTTTTACTCGACATTGTGTTAGAAGAGCCTTTGGCTCAACAATTTATCGACTTTAAATAAAGTCAAACAAACAAACAAACAAACAAACACTTTACTATTACTGCTATCCTGTTGTTAACTTACCAGTGTTAAAAGTAGACAGTTTACTATTACCGCCATCAAATGTTGGACTTATTGGTACATCAGTTTGGATACCAAAGTTAGATCCACGTGCATCATTTCGCAGTGTACATGAATTACAGGAATCTAGAAGTTTCTGAACAAACTTTGGATTGTTTGTGTCAATGTTATCTTCATTATCACCCTCTATTCCTAACAATCTCCTCTGTAAGTTGTACATGAAAAAAAGCAAAACATTGCAAAATTATCAATTTGAAAATAATAAATGCATGATTAATTAACAAATAATAATAATATATAATAAATAATTCTTACTACACAACCAATCGTTACAAATACATGGACCTACAAGTAACGTTTGCCTGTTGAGTTTGTTTAACTGCCGTTTGAGCACGACTTGTCCAGCACTACGACATATTTTGAAAATCATCTGTTCCCACAGTGGCACTGGCACATTTCATGGTACATGTCGATAACATTTTTGGTAACAGTAATTCAAATAGTTTAAATTAGACCTGCTTCTTCAGTTTTCTGATGTTTAAAGGGGAACATCATTTAAGGAAATAACAACATTTTCATAAACAATGGGATCTGGAGAGACGTTTCATGATTTTACATCACCTGCAATTACTTGCAATTGCAGAGAAACATCAAGTTGATCTTGTGCCTTTATAGAGTATCTATGTTATGGGTTATATTGCATCATGGGCAATCAGAAGACATAATATATTCATGGTTGCACACTGAATATTCATGACTCCTGAGTGCTTCATCCCTTGTGTACAACATCTATAATTAATATTCATTGTGAAACCATGAATATATTATTTCTACTGACTCCCAGTCCCAGCAAGGCATGGCCCAGAGTAATTTTGAATGTTATTGTAGGTGATATAAAATCATGAAGTGACTCTCCAGAACCCATAGTTTACAAAACTGTCTTTATTTTCGGAGTGGCGTGTTTAACTTGTAAAAACATTGATGCACCATATGTGGCACTGAATTGTTGATAGCAGCCAATCAGTTTAGACTGATATCCTCTTTGTACCAAGGGGTATTTGCTGGTACATAAATAATTACTAGATGAGGATTTTACTGTCAGGGGTGTGCTGACATATAGAGCTTGGAATATTTCACCTTCAAAGGGAAAGATGAACAATAAGGTCCAACAAAAAAAATGTTTGGTTCTGGTTACCCGACCCCACCTAAACTTTTTTTACGTATTCGAGAAAAAATAATGAAATCACAAAAATTGTGAAGTCTCACGTGAAATAGTGGATACAGAAACTGACATCAACTTAAAAAGACAATATAAAACTATTCTTACAATCTGTAATGGCTGTACATCTGATAGGAAAAAATAAACAACACAGAGACCATTTGGAAAACAATGGACAACATAACTACCTGAAATATACACTCACATATGAAAAAATATATATAAAAAAAATTAAAAACCTACCTATCCCACCTATCCTAAAATTGAGCGTAATTGGAACCACACAATTTTTTTTGTTAGGCCTAAGTACAAATGATACCTTTCAAAATTATTCAAGATGTGGGTGACCGAAATGTAGAGTAAATGAACATATCTTACCTGTTGAACTTTGTTCTCCCTAAAATCACCATTTCCCTCATACTTCTCTACGTCATCTTTGTTGCCATGACGACCAAGAAACTTATCTTTAAACTTATCTTTCTTCACTCTAAGTTCCTCCTTTGCCAATTTCTCATTTCTCTCTTCTTTGTCTAAAATTTGATTGTTTATTAAATCATCGTTGTTGTCGGGTGGCAGGAAATCTTTCTGTTCTTGTATTTTCAATTGTTTTGGTATCTCTTCATCCACATTCGTCAAAGTTTTCTCACTTTTCTGTTCTTTATCAACTTGTTGTAAACGTTCATCTTTCCCCACCTCTTTGACAATTTTCTTCTTTCCCTTTGATTTTTTCCTTCTGATTCTTTGACCTTGTGGTTGTCCTCCTTTTTCATTTAGTAATATCATTTTTCCATCAATGGCATCTCTGTTTACCATATCTTCATCATTTGCATCTTTATTTGCTTGTTCTCTAACACCAAGGTTACCGAGATCACCATAGCGATTGTTTTGCATTTTCATCTCTTCTTCATCACCCATCTTTTGTTCACCAGCTTCATCTTTTCTCACATCATCAGCCAATAGATTCATTGCCTTCTTTAAGTCTTTTTCATCATTTGTTAATTCATCATCCATGGTATCCTTCATTTCTCCTTCATTCCCTCTATCATTGTCGACATCCCTAACAAGCATTTTCTCTACACCTTTCAGTTCTTGGAGTTGGTTCTGCCCATCTTTGTGTTGTTCGTCGTCTCGATTCCAGTGTTCATTTAATCTTTGCAGGTCATTCTCCTCATGGTCAAATCTTTATGACAAACAAACAAACAAACACACAGAAAGACACAGTTGAATGAAAGAAGGAAAGAAATCAGTACATGAACAAAGGCACAAATAATGATTTTGTTATTTGTCATCTTTGAATCTCTCTGACATGGCCTGTCATTGCACTTATACTTTCTATGAATGAACTAAACAAAAAAAACGCTGTGCAGTAATTTTTTCAAAAAATGAAAAAAATCTGTCCATGGGCAAAACGGTTATATGAAAAATATTGTGGAATAATATATAAGCGTTCTATCTCCATAAAAATAGATGACATCAAACTAAGACCATATTTATATATACCTAGGAATATTTTCTCTATTCCACATGTGAGCTACTCCATCAATTTGAGAGTTTTGTTGTTTGAGGACATCATCAGGATCAGCTATCATCTCTAACATTTCAAATTTGTCCAAAAACTTCTTTTTCTCTTTAGCTTGTCCATTCATTTTTTGATCTGAAAAAAAAAGAGAAAGCAAAAGATGAAAAATTAATGGTATAATACAATGTAGGTCCTGGAGTGATATCACTCAATGGATATAAACATCAACATACAATAATCCTCTTATAAATTTGTCTAAAATACTACCTCTGTGTACATTAATAGCATCTTGATAAGGGATATTCAGGTGGTGGCACGATCTAACGAGACCGCCTAGCAACAGTTGCTAACCACTTGACAAAGGTCAAACTTTGGCCGCCATGTGTCATTTAAATGCTTGAAAACACTGTGTAAGCCCGTGTATAAGGGATTGCTTTTGTGTTTTCCATTGTGTTCATCATGGACAACTTTGAAAAACTTACGGTACCAGAGCTGAAGGACTTCCTACGTAACTTTGGCATGACTATGTCTTGTTTTGTTTCACCAAGGCAACATGTCAAATACACTTAGACGAGGACCCACTTTTGTCCTGTCACAATCCAAAGCAAGATGAGCTGGGCTTTTGTCAATGCTAGTACAAAATTTTGGACTTACTTTCAAAGAATTCATTTCTGGGGGCAGAAATTTTCATACGTAAAAATATGTCTGTTTTATTATTATGTGGACAGTTTCATTTGCTTTACTTATAAAAAAGTTTAGGAAATTTTCTTTTACAAACCATTGAATAACAATATAAATAACATTAAGATCTAATGGGAGACTAAACAAAAAATCTTGCAAGGGATTCTGGGACTGATGTCAGTCTAACCAACAAGTGATTCAGCAAGGGATTCTGGGACTGATGTCAGTCTAACCAACAAGTGATTCAGTAAGGGATTCTGGGACTGATGCCAGTCTAACCAACAAGTGATTCAGCAAGGGATTCTGGGACTTATACCAGTCTAACCAACAAGTGATTCAGCAAGGGATTCTGGGACTTACGCCAGTCTAACCAACAAGTGATTCAGCAAGGGATTCTGGGACGGATGTCAGTCTAACCAACAAGTGAAGGGCCAGGATGTACGGTATTATAATGATCTAATAAAACAGATTTTAAAAAAACACTCTGATGTCAGCTAGTATAGTTTTAATGGCCAATCTTTATGCCTTTCAAACTATCTGACAATAAAAAATAGACACATCCAAACCATATGTTCTTAGTTATCATGCCGAGTACATGCATGGCAATAAATCATATTGTATATGACAACACAATATTGTTCTGTAATGATACTGTGACAGAATGATAAAGTGTTCACTTCATGTAACTATGACAACCTTTATGTTCGTGTACCGACA
>NC_135562.1:3400133-3422633 GCF_964340395.1 Glandiceps talaboti
GATTTTAAAACCACTTGTGAAAGAGACGTATCGTCTTCTAGTTGCCATGACGTTGACGATGGTATTAGTTTGACATCACACTCCAACCCACCTATGTCACATGACCTCCTCATTAAGTCATTGATACTGTCCCAGTTTTTGAAGAAAGGTTTCTGAAAGATGAACAATTAAAATTTCATTTTTACGATATGTACAATCCCATAATATTAAATATTAATACATATCTTATATAATTACATATGTACCAGAGATTACTTGCAGTGGTACACACACATACTAGTGGTATTTGCAGTGCACTGTGCAACACCAAAAACATTATCGCAGACCCCTGCATGCAAATTATATGCAAATGAGGGTATGAACATCCATGTACACATGACCTAAGGGGTTTGTTACTGCTCATCTAGCAACTCGTAGTGACAAGGCCCCTTAAGTCACTCATATTTTCCTTGGTAGAAGGAAGACAAATATTGGGGAATAACATCTAACTAGTATGCATTTGGAATTGGATAGAAAGTAAGAAACCACAGTAAATCAATAGGGTACTTAATGTTGACTGGCTCTAACATACATGTAATGAGGTACTTACCACATTTGTATCTTTTGTTCCTGAATGTGATACTAGAGTATACTTGGCTAGTGAAAATATTTTAGCTAAAATTTCTTCATATTCATGGGGTAAATTATCACCAACCATGGCAGTCAAATTACTCAAAAGAATGGTCCCAAACATAACCTATATCGAGAAAGAAAAGTCATACTTCCATTACAAACAAAAAGGAGATGGTATACATAAGTAAATTCAAAATTATTTTTATCAAAATTCAGTAAGCATGCATATGTGATGTAAACAAATTTCAAGCTCATAACTTGCAATGCAAAGTGTTTTCTATATGTACAACAATCATTTATAGCATCCATATCAACTGTAAAAAATATACTGTTCCATTTGCTAAATTGACCATATTAGAAAGGTCGCATGCCAGGCTTGTAAATAAACCAATTGGAACAGTATACTTTTACACTTGATATGAATGCTATAAATGAGTGTAGCACATACAGAAAGTGCTTTACTTCAGTGTTACACATTGTAATATGAATACTATAAACAAGTGTAGCACATACAGAAAGTGCTTTACTTCAGTGTTACTCATTGTAATATGAATGCTATAAATGAGTGTAACACATAGAGAAAGTGCTTTATTTCAGTGTTACTCATTGTAATATGAATGCTATAAATGAGTGTAACACATAGAGAAAGTGCTTTATTTCAGTGTTACTCATTGTAATATGAATGCTATAAATGAGTGTAACACATAGAGAAAGTGCTTTATTTCAGTGTTACTCATTGTAATATGAATGCTATAAATGAGTGTAACACATAGAGAAAGTGCTTTACTTCAGTGTTACTCATTGTAATATGAATGCTATAAACGAGCGTAGCATACACAGAAAGTGTTTTACTTCAGTGTTACTAATTGTAATATGAATGTTATAAACAAGTGTAGCACATACAGAAAGTGTTTTACTTCAGTGTTACTAATTGTAATATGAATGCTATAAACAAGTGTAGCACATACAGAAAGTGCTTTACTTCAGTGTTACTCATTGTAATATGAATGCTATAAACAAGTGTAGCACATACAGAAAGTGTTTTACTTCAGGGTTACTCATAATATAAATGCTATAAACAAGTGTAGCACGTAGAGAAAGTGCTTTACTTCAGTGATACTCATTGTAATATTTTACCTGATAATCACTTTGTAAATCTTCTACTATTTCACAAAGTTCGTCTAGTTGTAAGGAATGTAGTAAAAGTTTATCCTCTCCAGAATATTTGTTTAATTGAGGTAAATGAGTATCTGTAAAAAAAGAAAATAGAAAAAAAGTATACATTACACTTCTCAAAGCCAAAGTTCTTCTTTTTCAATCCTATTTTTTACTTTTGATCAGTGTTTTTGCTAAGGGTGGTAAGTATGTAAAATCTACTGAGGTTCCCATCCCATTTTACCAGGGTTTCCAAACAAATTACCATAGACTCTATGGGGAAACACTGCTATTTTTACCCCTTTCTCCCTTTCTGTTACCGGGGTTCCCGAACCTTAGCAAAAACACTGTTTGATAATCAAGACAAACTACTTATATATAAATATGAAAGAAATGTCCAATGGAGATGTGATTGCACAGTAACAGTAAATAACAATGTTAGGGTTGAGATTGCACAGACTCAGTAACATGTATACAGTGCTCTATAGTGGTTTGCTGTTACATATATTTCTCGGTGACTGAAAGAACTGCGGTAGACCAGCTAGCACATTAGCAGAAGCAAAACACATCAGAGAGAAAGGACATTAAATTGGTTGGAGTGAAGTCAAAGTCCTCGATAGGCAGTTCAACTGGCCCAAACGTGGTATTACACAGGCCATCTACATTACGAGATGCCAAATAACATGAACAGGGATGAGGGACAGTACTTTCTCCCAAAGATATATGGGAGCATTCTCAGTGATCACATCACAACAGCATCATCTATCATAAAGTGAACAAGACTGACAGTTTGTAGTCAAAAGCTCTCAGCTTATTAAATCATGTTGTGTGTATTAGTTAAAATGTTAGTACTCATGTATTTCTCATATTCCACTAAGCTTGTACTGGTAACCATAGCAAGTTTATAATTAGGGGTTTAACAAGACCCACATAATGGTGCTTTACAAGTAGATATATATCCTGAAGGTGAAATTTGCATATATGCCGTGAAAATAATAACCGAGCTCATCAAACCCATACTGTAAGTCCGGACCTACATGTACACCTTATTGAACAAGTCACGTGTGATATAGCATCAATATTCAAATGTCTTACCTGGAATGATGACTGCAGCTATAGTTGATAAACTATTCTTCTGTGATGCCAAATGATATGCTGTTATGCCAGTGCCAATTTCTAAGTAACTACCTTGATCTACATACAAATCTTCTTTTAAAGGATCTGTGTAACTATAGCCTGGTACAGATTTAATTTTTACTCTCTCTGTAATGTAACAAAACATGTCAAATGTAACTCTAGCTTACTGGTACAGATTTAAATTTTACACATAGCTTTCAGCTTTTGAACCATTTAGTCAATAACAAATCTTCGTTAAAAGCATACATGTACATCTATAACTTACTACTTCATATTCTGAATTTTCCCAACAAATATGGCCACCATTTGGCAGAGATTGAGAATTAAGTGATATGCGTACATGTATGAGGACCATAGTATCTGACATTTGTGTTAGGTTTGATTGAAATCTGATTATGCATTTCAGAGATGTAGGTAGACACACATTTATGCACGAATGGATATGACTCATGAAAGCTGCATCAGGCCTCGCATGTTAGCGGCTAAAACATTCACAAAGAGATCTCTGGTAGTGGTAATCAAAGAGAGAAATCTGGTATAATTGTATACACTCTGTACCATGAACCATAAATCTGATGGGCACCCCAGTAAAATACATTTTGTAGCTGGGGACCACAGGCACATTTTACCAATTACAAAAAATGTACAGTGACAAAATACACTGTACCACCCACAACAATTACACTACAAATAAAAAATTTCAATTAAAATAGAAACATTTTTGTTAGAATAGAAATTTTCATTTACTAAAAATTTATCTGCAAGTGTAAACATTTCTTACCATTTTTGGGTAAATTGCCTACTCTTAAAGCTGACCATAGTCTGCTCATTATCTCAATGTCATTAGGTACTGTCGCTTCATGTTCCTTTGAGAGAGAGAAAACATAAATAATATTTCAATATTTTTTTTGATATTTATTGATTTCACCAGGAAATTAATTATATGATGTAGGTGTAGAATGAAAATTGATCAAGATCCAAAAAAGGGAATGAACTGAACAGTTGTTTAGAAGGTAAACACGGTTGATAAGAAAGATTGTGTTAAACAAATTCATATTATTACTGTATTAACAGTAACTGGAGTCCAGAAATAATTATCATACCATGTGAGATCTCACCGTGCAAATGATCTACCAAACTATACAGTAAAGAGACATCACACATGGCTTTGATTGTGTTACTTGTTGGATGATTTTGATATGATACAGTGTTCCTATCAACCATATCTAGTTCTAAAAAAACAACTGTATCCATTCTAGCATAGAAACTAGCCATGGGCTCAATTCTCTCCAGTGGAGAGAGATATGAGAAAATCACACCCACAGACAGCTGCTAGACTATGTCCATTCCATTTTTGCAGTCTGATTAATTTCCATTGTAATGAATCATATCTGTCACATCCTCTTATTTGACATTCCTGGGTGGAAAGACAGGAAGATCATGCTATGTGTTTTTACTTCAGAGTAAAAATTTAGAAAATGTGAGGTGTTTTTCAAGAAAAGATGGTTACTATATTGTAGCTACAGTACATCGTGAGACTCTCACTAAATACATCCATGAGTACACCAACAAGACATATACACTTATTTCCTAGTTTATGTTTGATCAATCATTATCATACATACGTCTGTAATGTATTTGATTTGCAATAACTGTGGAGGAAAAACATATGTTGTTTGCATATATATAACAAACCAAAAGTGGTTGGAAAAATTTGTATGTGAGTGGGAGGGGGGCTGGACAGATTTTTCTATAGCTCTGCAAGAGAACGTGTTTTGTCACATATACACTTGATTGAATGTTCCAATCATAGACCCCCCCCCCCCCCCCCCCCCCACCTATTCCATGGTCCAATCTAATCACAATCATGGCAATGGCTATACTGATAAACATAGCACTATGGAGTAATGTGATAGCCAGAGATCGAATCAAGGGACACTTCACAGCATACATCATTATCACACTCACGTCACCGAATGTAATGCTAAGAAGTGAGACAGCTGCACTATTTGAGATAAAAGAAGTCTGTCACTTACTTGTAACTCAGGGGCATCTCCACCTGGTAAATATACTTGAGCCTGAGGTATTTCACGCCCTGCCTTGTCTAACAGATGACCGGTGTACTTCCCGTTTGCATAAAAATCCTTGAAAACCTCAACTGATATTTCTTGCCAGTGTTGTCTCTTGGTATTTGACTTGCGATTTTGTGACAAATTCTTGTCGCTATGTCCACTCAAGGTCGTGTGTGACATAACGTGGGGTCCATTTGCAATGAAAATGACAATCGTACAAAACCAAAACAAGTTTCTAATCCTACAAGCCGCCATGATCTCTTTGACCTTAAGAGAGCGCCCTCTTGAGTTGAATACTGGAAAATGAGCAACGTTGCTAAAATATCCGCGGGGGAACGCTCAAACAATACAGGACCGGGATCGGGAACTCAGCACTGATATCAACACTGACAAAACGACAGATATGTGCACGGCAGAGTAGTAATTATTACCATGGAAGTATGAAGTATAACCACGTGGGTTATACTTCCATGAATCCAAGATCATGATTAAAATCTGATGTAGGGAACTGGGCACTACGATTTACCTTTGCTTTCTACTTTTATTGTCAATTGTTGTCACGTGATCATGAGCTCCCGATACCCTGGCGCTCGCACAGAACAAAATATAAAAGATAACAATAAAAGTACGAGGGAAATAAATCGCGCCCAGTTCCCTACATCAGATTTTTAATCAGATTGGTTTCTCTCACTACGTACGTATCAAAGTTCTGTGGCAAATAAAGCCTTCCCAATTGCAATACAAATAAATAAATGAATAAATAATAAACAACACCATAATAACCTAAATCATCCTTTTGCAGTCACGTGACTTTAGAAATGATCTACCAGTACTTTTTACAGCCTCTATATGTAACAATTAAAAAGAAAAACATTTGTTTGTACGTATTTTAAGATTATTTATAGAGACAGATGGTTTCGATAGAAATAAATATATTGGTTATCTTGGTTACCTTACAAGGTTACACTGACCTCGCTGTGTTGCTATAATGTTACAGGAAGTCGACGTACGTAAAAATCCGTACATCAAAACCAAAATGAAGGGTACTCGTACATTTATTAAATTTCATTTTATATGCTTCTAAAAATACCTATATTGTTTTACTTTCGGCGCCTCGTGTAGTACCTTAACCATTGCTTGGTCTAGGACGGGATAAACATTCGATAGCCCTACGTAACGGTTAAAGTTCAAGGTGATAGAAAGTGCATACTGAAGAGAATTTTATTGCGCTCCTACCATGGAATAGAAAAAAAAGTTAAAGTCCGGGGGGGGGGGGAGTTGAAGACCTCTCATACGTGTGGTGTCTGAAGCCAGAATGGTTTGTTGATCACTTCTATATCAGCTCTGGCTCTAAAGCTAATAACTAAAAAACAAAGTAATTTCCAACCTTTGCCGCCAGAGGCGTTAAGATACTGATAAAACGAAAGACGTTCATCCGCGACAAGAGTTTATGTCACCATCACTGAGTGGTGACGTCATACCTCGAATTCTTTACCTCCGTGGGAAATCCCTATTCGTTATAGATGACACGTGATCGGCCTATTGACTATTTTTTTTAAAATCCGAACACGGAGTAAAAAACTTTTTCGTGCGAGAATAAAGTGTTGAAAAATATCAAATTATTATCACTAGTCCATTTCTTTTTTAAAATAGCTGCGACATTTCTACAAATTTAGTTTCGCTTACAGATGTTTTCAAACTGTGGGTAATGATATTGTATGAAATGTTTACATGACGTAGTGGCAAGATGACGTAGGTTTGCGACATACAAAAAAAAAACAAAAAACAAACAAAAAGTCCGAACAATATAAACATACCAAAAACTGAAAAAAAGAGAAAAAATACGGATGTTGAAATATCTGTCGCCCGGATTATATATAAACGTACAGGAAGTGACACAGATAATCTGACCTTGTTGCATATCTCGGATAACACTGCCAACACCAGTTGAGACATGCAACGTAACAATGCCAGATTACCTGAATGTAGTTTTGATTGACGGACCAAGTCTAGGTATTCGGAAGAGGTTGTACAGAATCATATGTTCTAGTCTTGTTGTGTAATAACCATGATGTAAATGACTTGTACTAGTCTTGTGATGGGTTAACGTTCCCTGTATATATATAAACTTCCCCTTGATAAACTTCCCCTTGATAAACATCCTCTTGAATATGTTCAAGTCCTCCAGCAGTTGGCTAAATGACTGTATTGTATTCACTTTATTTCTGTATGGTATTTTTGTATGCTTTACCATGTTTGTCATAGCATGTTGTTGTGCAAATAAAGACTGATAGACTGAAAACGTGAAACGTTAACACGTAAGGTTGCATGATCATGACCCCTTGGAAGCCGAGGCAGATACCCAACCTTGGTCCGTCAATCAAAAAGCATTCATTTGAGAACTAATTACAATTTTAATAATAGGAAAATTAGTAATGGACATGACCGGATGTCATATCTTGCAACCGTTTGAAAAGTCGGTCACGTGATATAAGGGGAAATCTATGATGAAATGAGTGGTGCCTACATATTAATCATGTGATATTAACAAAGTGTGTTTATATATAAAATTAATAACTGACGACCGAAGATTAAAATATATGCATTTTAAAACCAAAGCAATGGTTCGTTGGATATGTTCAAATGAACAGTTATTGACTGGTTGTGTTGTGAATTTTCACTACACCAGGTAGATGTTATGAACTTGTCTATGCTTAGTATGAAATCCAAGACGAGTGTAGTGCCGGCATAGCAAATAACAAGCTGTTTCATAGTACCATGCGATTCGTAAATTCACACTTCTTTCCATTTGCTACGGGATGTATACAAAACACCACACAAAAGAGTAATGTGAGCTTGTTTACTATTATAGGCATCTGTTGTGCAGATTTTCAATAGTTAAAAAGACAAACAGAATTTAAAGCCACCACTGACTGGCTTAACGAACTATATTGGTCATTACAGCAATAAAGACAATCAGAACAAATCCACGTACGGAGATTAGAGTCGTATTAAAATGAAGCACAGACACGGAGTTTATTATGTTAATTAGTGAGGAACTCTTTTTCTAGGACAACGACTTAATTTATATGCATCGCTCCCCCCCCCCCTCTCTCTCTCTCTCTCTCTCTCTCTCTCTCTCTCTCTCTCTCTCTCTCTTGCTTTCGCTCATTTTCTATCTCTCGCACTCTCCCTGTCTCGCTCTCTGTCTCTGTCTCTCTCTATCTCTCTCTCTCTGCCTCTGTCTGTCTGTCTGTCTGTCTGTCTGTCTGTCTGTCTGTCTGTCTGTCTGTCTCTGTGTGCACGTCTGTCTGTCTGTTTGTCTGTCTGTCTGTCTGTCTGTCTGTCTGTCTGTCTCTGTCTGTCTCTGTCTGTCTGTCTGGCCGTCCGCGTCTCTCTCTCTCTCTCTCTCTCTCTCTCTCTCTCTCTCTCTCTCTCTCTCTCTCTCTCTCTCTCTCTCTCTCTCTCTCTCTCTCTCTCTCTCTCTCTCTCTCTCTCTCTCTCTCTCTCTCTCTCTCTCTCTCTCTCTCTCTCTCTCCACAGTACAAATTCAAATTAAACAAGCAAAGGTATCATTTACATATCACTTAGGAAATAGTGGTTGGTATAAAATAACTAAGATAGCAATGAGGAAATGCCATACTTGTTAACACCGACTGTACATGTGATAACAATTGCAAATTAGGTCACCTTCATAGTATAGTTACGAAATAAACACACGGTTGTGACTCTTAAATATCGTAACTTATGTAGAAAATGAAAGTTATATTGGTATTACTTTAGTTTTATTAAGAGATATGACAACACATTTAGTCAAGTCGGATGAAAGAAGCGAAAGGTGGGCGTGCACGTTTCTGGGTATAAATTAACCTATATTAAAGTATGTATTGATTAACTATAGTAAGTGACGTACACAATTTAGGAAGCGTACATACACGTCAGTGATATATATGGGACCATCAAGGGTATATAAGGCGAAGGTTGCTGCTAACATTTAGAGAAACCAATATACGACGTCGTCGACAGAAGCAGGTAGGTCTTCCACTTAGAAATGAGATCCCGCGGCACCATACCTATTATTACTAGAATCATCATAACATATATGTATTCGTTTATCTTGTTTTAAATTTTTAAAGTCTGAATTTTTGTGTACGTTGTTGTCAAAGCTAGCTGAAACTGTTGGTTGTTTTGTTTTCAAGTTCAAAATTTTGCATTTGATTTCATAACAAAATATACATATACCACCAGTAGGTGCAGTGTATTTGCCTTTGGCGGTCACTTCGTTTATGTGACCAGGCGTTTCTTTCTGTTCATATTTCGCTTTATTAATTGTTTCCAGTCACTATGTCTCTGTCCTACGTCAGGTACCCATATACTCTTCTCAGACCCCGCTCTACCTGCATATACCTATCTTGAGTTAGACCTATAGCTACCTGCCTGCCTGCTCGCATGCCTTTCTGTCTGTCTGTCTGCCTGCCTGTCGAGATCTGTCTGTATGTCCGTCTGTCTGTCTGTCTGTCTGTCTGTCTGTCTGTCTTTCTGTCTGTCAGTCTGTCAGTTAGTCTCTCTCTATTTCCCTCTGTCTCTCTGTCTCTGTCTCTGTCTCCCCCTCTGTCTCTCTGTCTCTCTCTTTGTCTCTCTCTCTGTCTCTCTGTGTCTCTCTCTGTATCTCTCTCTGTCTCTGTCTCTGTCTGTCTGTCTGTCTGTCTGTCTGTCTGTCTGTCTGTCTGTCTCTCTCTCTCTCTCTCTCTCTCTCTCTCTCTCTCTCTCTCTCTCTCTCTCTCTCTCTCTCTCTCTCTCTCTCTCTCTCTCTCTCTCTCTCTCTCTCTCTCTCTCATATCTCTTCTACATGTGTTTCCTGTGACTACAGCATATAGACATAGAACTGATCCATCTATTTCTTCTTGTAACAGGACATACACCATACAATCGTCAGCCATGGAGCCCGCAGCTACCGATACTAAATGTAGACCGTTACGTGTATGTGTAGCTACTAGTAATCGAGCCGACTACTCTAAACTATCTCCGTTGATGATAGGTTTACGGGATGACCCTGACTTTGAACTTCAAGTTATCGTTAATGGCTGCCATCTACTCGATGAATACGGGTAAGATACCAGGAACCTTGTTTTAACAACTAATATAGTTAAATCGTATTAAGGTGGAAAATAAATAATTGTGTGTTTCCGATAACATGACCTCAGAACACAGGGTAGGAAGGTCGAACATTTTTATTTTCTATGTTATCTTTTTAATAGTTTTTATTTTGAAAAATAATGCTCCGACCAAAAAACAAGCAAAACGTCCGTCAGAAAACACCTTATGTGATAGTCTGATGAAATGTGTACATATATCGCTGGGGAAAAAACATACGTCCATGTATGAAGGTCAAGAAGACAAAGAATTTCTTATCTTTTTGTTTTAAATGTTTAACAAATGTCGAGGGTCGAAGCTTAATCTTGGGTCGGTCGATCGGCTTGTAGGAAACACGCTATTTTTTTCAACATCACCACAGGACTCAACGATTCGGTTAATAGTTAACAGAAGCGCCACCAACGATACATATTCAATTTAGTCAACTGACCAAATCATTATAAACTTTGACATGCAAAAATGCATTTTCTACATTTCACTAACGCTTGTGTACGAAATAGGGGTATTTTGATTTCAATCATAATATTTCAATATTTCAGACACATCTTCCGTCGAGCCCTTCGCATCATGAATTCATATTGTTATTTGGTGATACCAACCTATCTGTCAAAAAATGAAAAGACCCCCCCCCCCCCCAAAAAAAATAAAAAATAAAAAAAAAAGTTACGAAAAATATAGGGTTACCGAACTTTACCGGAAGTAGTGATAAAACGTACAGGAAATTAGAGACTGATTTTGAAATTATTTCATTTTGTTCTCAGAAAATTAATTGATTCGTCCATTTAATATTGGGAACCACTATACTGTATATTTGTAAGTGCGCATGCGTTGCATTTAATATATACTACCATAATTAATTATTTAAAGAAAAAAAGAGCATATTTTATGTAATATGGCATACATGACTGTAGTTGCGATTCGCCGATGTGTGTAATTTTTGTAACAAACTATAAATAACCTACGCGAAAACTCTTTCGGTATAAGTTGAAACGAAAGTCATGCATTCAGATATTCCAAGAAAATTATAGGGAAAGTGCTTTTCTAAAGTGCACAGAAAAAATCAGCATGAAATTCTGAGTCATTATACGATGATGCTCGAATAAACTGAGTCGATTTGAAACCCACAAGTTTACAAGGTTTGTGACTCAAGACCTTTCACCCTTTTACCAGGATTATAATTTCATGTAGGGACATTTTTGTTATTCATACATTATTATATCCGAAAAGTTACGAATAATATATGAAGTGATTGCGTGAAGGACCTTCTTTATAACTCGACGAATTCCATCAAAACTGTACACCAGCGTTCATGATCTTTCTGTATTCAGTTTGCCGACTTCCACTGTTTACATTATCTTAATGACCGCGGGTTATTACATCCACACAACACAGACACCGCTATCATCCACTTGTGCAACCTCGAACAATAATAATTTTAGTAAGACAGTGAGTCTATCTTAGTAATCTGACAGCTCCGTTTCCGCCGTGGTAAGTCTGGCTGGATTTTTCACTTTAAAAGTTACGATGGATTCACAATGCCGATTCAGTCTACATAATCTGACAAGCACAATCAAATCATTAACGTTATGAATGTTGGTATACATGTATCACGGGGCCATAGACCGATATTGACGTGCATGTGCGTACATACGGGTCACTGGCATGGTCAACACGGAAGGCGTCACTGTAAATCTCAAAGGTTGCATGTGCACCGTGGCGCAGACTTACTGTTTTTAAAGTCTAATCCCGTAATTATCGATGTTAATGTTTGTTTGAGGAAGAAGGAAAAATGGAGGGAAAAAACATTTTGACGACTCTGACCATTGCACTTTGTAACGGCGTGATTTGATAGTGTCGTACTATAAAATGTCATTGTAATTATAACAACTTCGAAGTAAAAGGGTGAAAGGTAGACGAACTCCAATTTGCAAGGTGACGTATCTATTAGGCGACTGACATCAGTCCCTTGGGATATCTAAATAATTTATGTGTTGCATAGTATTCTACAAATGTCTTAAATTTGTGTCATTCATTATTGTGTAAAGGAAAATGTCACCGACTTTATGAAAATATATTTGTCCCAATTAAATTCTTTGTTTGCCGTCCGCGATTTAGAAAAAAACCCGCAAACATTTCGTTTTATCCAAAATGTAAACAGAATTCGAAGGCAGTATTTTATAGTATTTCAAATGAAAGGACCATTCAAATATCTTCTGAATAACTACACTTATTTTTAAACAGTTGTTTAAGACAATCAAACTTTGGATTTTGACATTTACATTACACAAGTGTAGTAGATTTAGGTACAAACAGAAAATGGATCAGTAGAAAAGTGAATTTTACGTAACATAATAGCATTGACTTTTCCCCCTATCTGCCTGGTAGGTTTTGAGGAATTCAAGGATGACAAACAAAGTATTGAATTGATGGGGCCTTAATTGCAATAACCCAAGGGCTAGCTGTACCGTGTTCACCCCGGTCCGACTGTCTTGCTATCATTTACTCGGGTCATTATTTCATAAAAAAGATTTAACTTGTGTTTCAATAATATTCTATTCAAATACAGAGTAAATAAAATAAGCCCTGGAGAATTTCAAGAACAAGTTTAGGGAACTATAAATTTGTGCCGTACATGTATGCAGCGTTTAACAATGACATCGATAACCATACATAAAACGATCTCTTCATGAATATTCATAAATTCTATACCATTCTATGTCTTGTCGCATCGTATCCGCCCTCGTCTTGGCTGATTGGATGACAGGACACGTCGATGCGATGACAAGTGTTCCTGATAAAAAGTAGCTAATTATAACTTTTAATCAAATACACCAATGGGGTGATTTCTGATAATACTGCGCAAGCATGCGCTAATGTTTTACCCATGTGTCAACAAATATAATTACTTGGATATGACATAGATACAGTGAGAACTAGTCTTGCTGCTAGACGTTTGGGCTTTCTTCCGATATAATAAGCGAACGAAGTTCACAGTGAGGGCTTGCCCGGATGTTCCATCCTCGATAGCGATGTTCATTCGTGTGTCGTAAATTGTATCGGAAGAACATCCGAGGTCTAGCAGATAGACTAGGTGAGAACTAGCTGCAACAATTGTAGCGTCTTGCTGCGGTTTTGAGGTTTTTTTCGTCTGTTTTGGTGACTTTTTAAGTTTTAGTGTTTAACCCGCACCTTGTGCAGCTAGGTGAGAACTAGCAGTACTTTTATCTATAAAAATATCTACAGGTCATCCCAACCACAGACATGCACAGAAAATAACAATTTTGCATGAAAAAAATATAATAAAAAAAAATAAATCTACCTACCCCCACCTATTCTAAAATTGAATGTAACCGGACCCACACAATATTTTTTTATTATGCCCTATGTAAATATATTTTACCCATAGGTCAACTGTCAAAGTAATAAAAGATGACGGAATTAACATAAATTGGAAGATGCATACGATAGTACAGGGAGGTGATGAAGCAGCAATGGTCGAATCAATGTCTCTGTCTCTTTCAAAACTACCCGACATCCTACTGCATTTACAACCCGATTTCTTAGTGGTTCATGGCGATCGGTTTGATGCCTTAGGTTTAGCCACTGCAGCAGCGTTGATGAATATTCGGATTGTGCACGTTGAGGGAGGGGAAGTGAGTGGTACCATTGATGATTCCATACGTCACGCTATCACAAAACTTGCTCATTACCATATCTGTTGTACGGAAACATCTAAACATCGTCTGATCGCCATGTGTGAGGAAGAGAAACGGATCGTAATGTCTGGATGTCCTGTTTATGATAAACTATTACGTATGGATACAGCTACCAGTCGCAGTGACGTCATTGAGAAATGGCTTGGGAAGGGAGTAAACCCCAACGATTACGTCATCTGTTTGCAACATCCCGTTACCACGGAGATTGATCATTCTGTAAAGATGTTACGGTACGCAATCGATGCTCTAATAGAGTTTGGAAAGAAAACTTTAGTATTGTACCCAAATGTAGATGCAGGTAGGTTATTTCATTTAAAAATCTCATTATGGGTGTAATTTTCTCAGTATGCGTATATTAAAATGTCTGTCAGTTATCACCTCAGCCTGGGAAGCGAAATTATTTCGTTTTTATCCAAGCGTTTAATTCGAATCGATAACTTCGTCCATAAAAAAGAGAATCCAGAAGTTAGGTTGGAATATGAAAAGTTTTTTTGACCTTTATGATAATTGTCGATTTTAATGTTCACAGAAGTGATTTATTTGAAATGTAAACACTTAATTATGGAATCGTCATGTGACCTGATTGTGATTAAAATACCTAATTATGTATTTGACCAATCAGATTCTCAGAAGGATGACAGGAAAATACTGGTGGTTGTAAAAACAATTAGTAGACAAGATGGAGAAGCGAAATTCAAAAAAATAAAATGTCAGGACAGCGGAAAGAGTATAGGCTATTCTGCCTCTACCTGATGCATAGAGTAACCGGTTTGTTTGTTCTCACTTATATGCTAGGTAGCCACGAAATGATGAACATCCTTCATCAATCTCGACTGAAGGACAATCCGAACTTCGTTACAGCCAGACACGTTCCATTCGTCGAGTTCATCACATTAATGGCTAACTGTGGCGTTCTTATTGGTAACAGTAGTTGTTGTGTGAGAGAGACATGCGCATTTGGTACTCCTGTCGTCAGTCTCGGATCTCGTCAGGCAGGCAGAGAGAGAATAGAGAACGTACTGAACTGCAAAGATGCCGATAGCATGCATACCGTTCTGCATGCACTACAGACTCAGTATCAAAAGAAATGTCCGAGGTAAGAACACGTAAATATCGAACTCTGTTTATGAGTCAGCTATCGTACGCGTTATTGGCTTATAAAGTTCTCGTGCTAATTTGTCACAAAAACTCAAATTCAATAATAAAGTCGAGTTTTTACTATATACCGAACAAAGCACATTTGAAATATGGATTTCAACATAATTTTTGATTTTTGATTATTAAATTATTTCTACATAGTACCCACTACACTTTATGAATTTCGCCATGTTATTCTTGTGAAATTGAAATCATAATGAAAGATTCAGAGAGTGGAACTTAGTGTTTTTATCCTTTACCGTTTACCCATAGATCTCATCTCTATGGTGATGGCAATGCAGTTGACAGAATTCTTGACTTCCTTAGAAACATTGACATCACTGAGAGACTACAAAAGTCGTATAATTTCCCAACAATACCAGTCAGTCGTAACACCCATAGAGATATTGACCAAGTAGTAAACAAACAGGCGGTACTAAGTGTGTCAATAGAGGGCGCTATGATAAAAACGGGATTGGTAAATGAAAAGGTATGGTCATCGTTATTGCATGCTATTCTCCCTCATAGCAAAAATATATTTTCTCTTTTTTCAATCTTACGGAAAGCAGACTCAAAGAATACCACAGAAAGTTTTTTAAAATAGAATATGGACTTAGGCCTATATATGTTTTACATAGATTGATGAGCAGTTGTTTTAACAGTTTCTCGATGGCATGAATGTTTATTACTTGAGATGTCTGAAAAGAGTGATTTTAATTAAAACACAAAACTCGCAAGCAAGTAGTAAGCAAGAACATTATTTGAACACCACCGACTTTATTTGATGTGTACCTGTCATATATAATCTAGCTGTCAGACCTCGGGTTTTCTTCTGATACGATACGATACGATACGATACGATACGATACGATACGATACGATATACGACAAGCGACCGATCGCCTTTACAGTGAGCAGAGTAGCCCGAGGATTTCTAGCAGCAATACGACCTGTCACACAACAACTTAGAAAGTATACTAATACAAAATTAATTCTGCCTTCCGTGTAGGGAAATGTGATTCATAGTTTTCCAGATGATGAAATAAAACAAGAAAGTACACTTTCTGACATCAAGACAGTTATAAAGAAAAAAATACATTCATCTGACAGCCTACAAGCCCAAGTCACCGCTATAAGCATAGGTAGGTACATGTACATACTTCATTCTTTGTAGTGACATTAAATGCCGGTTAATTTTTCAAGGAAATAGCTTTAGTAGGGGGATATTTTATTGTTGAATTTTTGAGTTAAAAGAGCCATCCATACCTGTTGTTTAGTACTCCAAAGTATGATATAGGAGTAACTTGATTTAAAGTACAATTAAAGTACCAAAAACTTTCGTTTTAAAATAACTGAAAAAATAACAGTGTGTGGTCCAATTGGATTCTTACATAATATTATGGGAACTGGTTGATTGCAATGACCTAAAGATTACTCTAAAGTTTAAACAAACTGTTGGCGTAGATAATTTATTCGTAAAGCATAATATGTATTCTTTTCACAGGTATCAACACAGAGTCTTTGAAAACGTTACGAAAAACAAACTTGCAAAACGGTACGTAGTTGACACTTTGAAACATTGATCTATGGATATTGGAACTTCGTTAACTGTAGAAATCACTGGACATTGTCAGAATAGATTTTCAGGTTATTACGAGAGCTACATTTATTTCAGATAAGATACTTCTATCAGTGACCTATTTTGATATTCACGCACCCATTACCTACCCTAACAATTTGTCGTGGTCTCTACTATATTTACAATGATGTGCGCGATCAATTGTTCATCCTGTGTCGGGTTGTTCTTAATTAAAACGCCCAGGACGCTACTTCGGTTTAATACGGTAATGGTATATATTGAAATAGCAAAATGTAACAAAGTAGACAGGGCATCGCAGTGTCTGCTAATGGCATATTTACGCCGAGGTACGCGAGCAAGTATCCATTCATACTTCAATCTACTTCCATATTTACTGAACATTTCTTGTCTGTCTGTCTGTCTGTCTGTCTGTCTGTCTGTCTGTCTGTCTGTCTGTCTGTCTGTCTGTCTGTCTGTCTGTCTGTCTGTTTTTTGTCTATTTGTTTGTTTGTTTGTTTGTTTGTCTGTCTGTCTGTCTGTCTGTTTGTTTGTTTGTTTGTTTGTTTGTTTGTTTGTTTGTTTGTTTGTTTGTTGACACAGGTCATTCTGAGAAAACTTTAGAAGATGCTCTCACATCCGATTACAACCTGCCCGTTTATGTCAATAGTAACGTGGACTGTATAGCCAAGGCAGAGAAACTCTATGGTCTAGGAAAACATTATGACAATTTCCTGGTTATTAACATTGGCAAAGGTAAGAAGCCACGTGATTACTGGTATATGTATTAGTTCTTTCTTCCGGGACCGGGAAATTATGCGTTGAATATATGTAGATTATATTAATACTTAGTATGTAAAAATAAAGGGCACTGGCTTGGGGAACTAAGCTGTTTCTAAGTAACGAGTTCTCTTCTATGTTTCATCTATGTTATTCAGTTCACTAGTTTTCACCACTGAATCACTGCATTTACCTAAACAAACGTTCTTATTAGGACATAATATAAATTAATACAATATATTGAAGAAACTATGGCATTTTCATTTTGTTATATATTTTTGCAATCTTCATTTTATGGAGGTTGTCAAACTCGTGATATGAAGCATACTATGGAATTATTTCTTTTAGGTGACATCGAAAGTGCATTGATGGTGAATGGACGCTCGCCTACTCCTACTCCATCTGGTCAGTCTGTTGACCTTGCACACATGACTGTTACCATGAATGGACGACTCTGTAGTTGTGGTAACCATGGTTGCGTGAACGCATACAGTTCAGCGTTGTCACTGTCTGAACAAACCAAGGCGTTCTTACAAGGTTAGTAACATTGTTACATTCAATGAAATGCAAGTAAAACGAAAACTAACCCAAGGATGGTGATAAGATAACTCTCAATTTTCTTAGGACAGAATATAATTCAATATAAATCAAAGCAACCTGTACATACTTTATGTTTTGATGCCTTGGCCACAGCGCGTTTGAATAATTCGTCCATTGTGTCTTTGTATGGAGTAACTAATTTGCATTCTTGAAGATCGATTTCCATAATTTGTTTTCTCAAACCCTGTGTGCATAATTGATAAACGTCACCTTGCATTATAGAACCCTGATTTGCATAAAGTATCTCTTCTCAAACTCTGCATTATTTAAAAGCAATTTGCATAAAGGCTATCTCCCCAAACTCTGCATAAGTTAACAGCAATTTGCATAAAGTCCTAATTCTACAACTCTGCATTATTGTACATAAATTTGCATAAAGTCTTTCTCAAACTCTGCATAATTGAACAGCAAAACGCCTTTCTTCTAAAACTGCATAATGTGCATAAACTCTTTCTGCTCAACTCTGCAAAATTGAACAGAAATTTGCATAAATTTCTTTTTTCTCAAACTCTGCCTAATTGAACACCAATTTGCATAAAAGTCTTTCTTCTCAAACTCTGCATAAATTAGTACTATCTAGGGTATATACGTGTCATGTATTCCTTGCTTATTTTCTCTAACGATAATTATTTGTTATAATTACAGGTGAACGTTTTAATTTTGACCATGATATGAATTCAAATGTGAACATCTATATCGATCATCTGAAGAATGGATCTGATTTGAATAATCATCAAATACAGACAATAGTCCAAACAGGTGAGAAAGTCCTCATCACACTTGTACTGACATACAACCCTCGAAAAACACCAGTGCGTTTGCTTGAATTAATGAAATGAGCCTAGAAAATCCTCACGCAAAAACAACAGCGGGTGCCTCTGATGTAGGTTCATGTGACGCTTTTATCAGTTTGTTCATATATGTGGAGGTTATTACAAAACAATAAAAGTTGAACTCTATCAGTAAACAGAATTATGGGATCAGAGACTCATGTGGTGCTTATACTTTGATAAGTTACTGGCATGTACACACTAATTACATTGCATGCCTTTGCATGAAAACTTGTCTCATTCCTGCTTACCAAAAGCAGTCAATTCAACGCACTGTTGTTTCTTCGCTGGTTGTATCTCAATAATGCTTGATGTTATGTGGAATAAATCAGCATACACCCATTGAACCTTACACCTAAAATGCTAAATATTTCAATCTTTCTAAATATATACATACAAACGATTCTATATAGTTTTCTGCATAAAGCCTATTCCTCGAAACAGTAAACATCGACTTTTGAGAACAAGCTACAGTGATAAAGTTGCAATGATCCGAACTCATGATATTTTGATCTTTGTTCCTCAACAGGCATGGAAGCTTTAGTTTGTGGCATTAGTAATGTAATGAAAGTTGTTGATGTTCAGCTTATAATCCTCAACGGAAATCTGGTGCCGCTTTATATCAATGGTATCGTCGAAGCCTTGATGAAGAAATCTCCGAATATTAAAGTAGAAAGATCTAAACTGGATAATGTTGTACTGTTGGGCGCTGCTGCGATGGTTATATGTCTCGAACGTCGTAAAATTGCCTAACAATATGGTTAAACTACAGTCCCTCTATGATTGAGGGCTTGTGGTTAAATACACAACAGGGGTATATAAGGGGCAATGTGGGTAATCTACGTAAATTTGGGGAATTCAAACCACCACACACAGCATTGTAACAGAGATTTTGTTTTCACCCATGAAATATGCTACTTCTTGTTTTTGAGATTAGCCTATTATTTAGTGTGTATGCAAGAGTGTGGGTGGGTGTATGCATAGACTCTCCACTATGGTGCATGAATGAGTAAATGTATCTTACTGTGAAATTTTCAATCTGGTATGTTTATTACAAACATCGGAAGTTAAATTTTCTTGAGGTATTGATCTCACAGACCGGACGATGGACAGACAGATTGACGGACAGATACACGGTATAACATAAGGCTACATATGAGAGTTAAAATACACTTACAAATATTTACATTTTCATATGATATTTACAGATAAATTAACAGAAATATTTCACCTTTTGCATATGTAATTGAAAGATAATTCCAAAGGCTAGGCAAATGTTACAATTTTGTGATATATACAAGTTTTGTTTTAGAAGATATGCATTGTGCTTTTTAATGTTTAGTGCACAAGATATTGACATAATTGACGAAATTTATCTATCAAATCAGTTGACTTATTATAAATTAGTATGATACAGTAATATCACTTTGCACATAAAGAAAACTGTCTTATATATAGGAATATTGATTCCGTTTTTGAGAGGATCAGTTTGAGTGAATGTAATAATAGAGTGTAGTGTTCTGTAGTGTTCAGAGACAGGAAAATGATGCTGTACTACATTTTCTGTACAATTCTAGACTCGATTGATTTTTATATAACAGACTATACAGTGCATTGCATATCAATCATTACCCATGTCTTTATATACCTTAATCAAGTTAAATTGATCTTATGTTCTGTTATGATATGTCCAATCTGTTGAGTTCTATATATTTCCATGACAACACGGCGTACTACAGTGCCTTTCTTCAGATATATCCTAATTTATCAAGTTTAATGCAGAGAATATATAATGGAAATTATCTATATATATTGAAACAATGAACGGTGGCTGTTAGAGTTAAATATGGTCTATACATTGATGGCTTATCTAACTTATTCCTACAATGACTAATGTCCAGAAGTAATAACTATTACCATGTGTAATAGAATTAAAATTTGTTGAAATGACCACAGATAAATATCCTGAGACAATTGTGAATTATGATATTTTCAAATATCCATATTAAATACTACTAATAAATAAACAAGCAAAATGAAATTACTTCAAAGTCGTTCTAAGGTTTCTATATACATATTATCCCGATCGATTCTTCATTAGAACTGACGGAGAGACATGCACATAGTCTAATTCTTATTTAGGACTCAACACACTGTAAACAATGTATGTGATATATAGTTCTTATCAACAGTCTATCAGCCATTAAATCCCTGTTCTTGCCATTCGTTTTATTTAGGGGTGGGTGGTTTTATTTAGGGGTTGAGTGGGTTTATTTGGGGGTGGGTAGGCTTATTTTGGGGTGGGGTAGGTTTTTTTTTGCAGCTTTTATTGTGTACATTTTCATTTACATTAAAATTTGAATATTGTCAATTTGTGTATACAAAGTCTATATATGATTCAACATTTTGTCTGATATAATGTATTTCTCGTTAACAATAAGGGAAATATCTTGAATTATATTGAAATAAAGAGATCATTTATTTAAAATAAATTCATAAAAAGCCCCTGTTACCCATATTTTGATGTTTGTTTGTTGGTTGTGATCATGAATGGACGAGTGGTATACTAGTATTGGCGCTATCTGTCTTGAGTCCAGGATTCAGTGAGATGGCAATCAGGCATATCAATGGGTTCTTCAACTTCTTGAAGTTATGCGTTCTACTGTCATTGAAAATATGTCATATGATTTTATGACACTTCGTGACACTGAAGTAGTAATACGATGATGAATGTCTGGATTACCTGTGTAACAAATAGATGGGTAACCTCTAATGTTTAACCCTCCTCCATGTTACTCTCTCTCTCTCTCCACTCTGTACACGGGATCGACTCGGACTTTTAGGGAATTAGCTCAAACTACACACAATGTTCATGGTTAACCTGGATCATTTAGAAGGGGACCAGTCAGGGAGCAGATCGAAGCTCCTGACCTCAGACCGTCTCTTCCAAAAGACTGAATCCATCATTTTATTATTCCATTAAATTCTTATAAACATAAAATATACAATACTCAAATGATTGGGTGATAAAATAATCAGCACCATAAATGAATAAACCCGAAGTGTTGTCGTCGCATTAATTCAATGCAAATGATATTGACAAATATGAAAACTAGCTAAACAATGTGATCACGTCATTGTTCTTCCAACTGTCTGTAATTAGTCATTATGTGACAACAGCGATCTTTTAATAACTTAATGTTGTCATCTCAGAAGTATACTATTCGCGAAATGCAAACATTTGTTCTAAGTATTCATTCATGACAGCTGAGAGTTCACGGTGACCTCGCAAAACATCAAAACTTAGCGAATATTAAAAAGTTGAATTCTGTCATCCCTAACACCTGTCTCTTTCCCAAGGCTCCCCCCCCCAAAAAAAAAAAGAACAGGCAGATCCAATGACAATGTCATTACAACCCTTTATTGTGCGATGATAAATACCATATTGGCGATACATCTTTCACGATATAACGATTAATTCAAGAAAACCGACCCAAAACAATTTAGTTGCCCTTTTCATGACTCTTTCTTGAAATTATAAAGCGCCCTCAGCCGGCGAGAAATCAACTGTCGTCTTTGTTCCAGTTGATCCAGAGGAATACGCTGCCGCATTAATTCGTCAATTTTATCAACACATGGTCCGGTGTATGTAGGATTAGGTCCGAAGTCGTCACTTATTCTCTTCATCACAGGACCGTACTTGTAAAGAGCATCCTTGAATCCTAGTTGAC
>NC_135562.1:3737633-3742633 GCF_964340395.1 Glandiceps talaboti
CATTAATCTAACCCATCAACAAATGAAAATCACAACCTGTCCCATAAATTTGGTTTACTAAGGCTTCTGAGCTGTGGCAGATAGATGTTCCGATTTCCGGTAGCAAGTTCACTGAGTGTTTTGTACACGTCAGTGAGTAGGTCAGAGGTCGCGACAGTGATGGTAGACAAAACATGTGACGAGAGACGTCCATTTCGACGTCTCATCTACTCCCTCTAATGTTTCAATTTGTAGATTAAATTTATCAAAGTTGATCTTTTTGTGTCATTTTTTATGTTACCAATAGAACTGTGCGTTGTCACTGTATCTTAAATGAGTTACAACAAAATTTTCCCTCACGGAGTCGGTATACTTCTTGTGGGATTGACGTCAGGGCCTGGCCCTGGACTTAGATAATTTTGATGTTTTGCCGTAAAATGAATGTGCCAAAGCGGCGCAAGGTGGGAAAATTATTGCGTCATTTGTAATTTTAGGGGGCCAATGTTGCAAGGTCGTGGCCTCGGCAGAACATACACTGGTCTAAGACGCCATGGGGAACGTTTGATGTTCATTCGAACCTTACAGTCTTGCTGTGTTGAACTCAAGGGTCGAGTCGGTCGGAAATAAAAAAACGTTGTTTTTTTCTGATGTCGGAGCTGGAAATTAGGGTCGGTCGGGAGATGAGAAACAGAAAAATAAAAAGGGCCGCCCTTATAGGTAAAAGCAGCCTTGAAATCGTACTAAATTTGCTAAGTGTGACGTCACGTTAAATCGTTTTTGACGGTTGAGAAATTAATTTGGCCAAAACCCCCCCCCCACCCCCAAACTAAAGCAATTAAGTTTTTTTGTAAACATCGATCTTTTGACGTCGCCCCTAACAACAATCAAGTGTACAGTGGCAGATATCGGAATACGACTCTGTTTGACAAGGTGTGGACGAGTTCTAAGTTGGAACATTTGTAAACAGAGTGTGGCAGTGAGATTGCATGATTTACAAGTACATATACTTGACCTTTGACCTTCACATTCATTATAAGCTAAGTATCAAGTACAAAGAAATTCACCTACCTAATTTTGGTAAAATTAGTCTCAGTTTCCTATTTCTTCTGGAATGTATACATATACATCAGTTATCTTTGAAGAAATCTTTGGCGTCCAATATAGCTTGCCTAATGTAGAATATAAAACACTGTATATATAATTGATGAGCTATTGCCGACGAGCTGCGCTGTTCTTATACTACATGCTAAGGGTGACTTTTGTGCTTAGCTGAAATATGTACTTATCCAGTCAAATATACAAGTACCTTTTGTATAAATTAAGCGTGTGATTTTTGTGAAAAGAGAATGCTAGTATGTTATGTAAACCAGTAACCGTCGTGTCAAGAGTCGTATAGTGTAATTGGAATGTCACATGTACCTTAACAAGGTCATTCTAAGACACACTCTCTTTGGGGTTACTTTAGTTCATTATTCATTCAGAATACATACATAAGCTTATACACATGGAGATACTACCGGTCTCGGCCAATATGCTTACTGGTGCGCGACTGTATCCAAAGCAAAGCAGGGTATTTCAATTGTCTGAGAATATAGATATCACCGAGAGCTCTTTCAGTTTGTAATACACAATAGATTTTATTGCATTCAACTCTGTGCTTATAATTGGGCACCTACATATCTGAACATACAGGCAGCGTTGTACAAAACATTCAAGTTGTTTTCTATAAAATATACAATTTATTATTTCAATCTACTCAATTGGAATCAACGATCCTATACGTTTCTACTGCTAAAAGGTGTCACCATGTATACATATGTAGCTGGTACATGTATACTGATCAGGTATCACAATACAAAGCTTTATATCGTCTGCTATACACTCGGGGTATACTTGCTTCTGAGTCACGCTCCCAAAGACCATCTTGACCCCATTATTTATGACAGCATATGTATCCACTCTCTCCACAACATATCTCGCAATATGCCAATAAAGTGACACCTACCTTGGTCTACTGGCTAGTTTGTACTATGTACCTGCACACGTCTGATATCTGACTGGGGAAAGTGGCTTGGTTATAGTCTTTCAACTTTCACACAGTGACCTTGCTGATTGAGGTCATTGTACCGTAAATCGCCATGTCCTATCACGTATAAAATCAAATAAAAGCTTTCGGAAACTTACGACATACGTATCTCTGACTATTGTGAATGTTTTGTCTTACTCTGATTGAAATTTTACTTAAAGATCTTATCCAATTTGATGTTTATTAGCATAAAATCATGAATTTTAAAATATTATGTTGTCAACTATAAGGGACGTGACAGTACAAGACTATAATCGGACGACTGAATACGTGCTGCGATCCAGACAGAATACGCCACCAACGGTCAACTTCTTTTCCCTTTTCGTGTGATAGTTTTCTAAAATAATGTCGGTATTGGATTTGCTCATAGACATTTAGCCTCACCTAGCCGTATATTAATACCCGATAGCGGCAAACCCTAAACTGTCAAAATGATAATGTATTATAACGTTGACAGCGGTTCACAATTGGAAACGCAAAACTGCTTAAAATGTATAACAAAAAAACCCAACCACTAATAAACCAACCGTGCCCTTCTCAGAATAAAATATAGACTGTTTCAGAATTGTCAACAGATGCACGTGAAGGATACGTGATGTGAAGTTTATTAGATCAAATTAAAAGCACGCAAATTTGTGAGATTTCGAATATGGCATGCTCTCTATTTTGCATGTTTATTAGTATTCTTGACCTTTGACATACACCTAAGCACTTATAAATAAAAGAAAATACTACCTTACTTTCGCAGGTTATGTCTTAAGTAATTTTAGAAACCCGCCAAAAAAGATTAATTCTAGCAGGGCTATAAACCAATGAAGTGCTGAAACGTCATCGTACAATTTTCCTGTATGACGTCATTTCAAATACAAGGCGGCATTCGTTTAGAATGAAATATCTAGTTGAGTCTAGATCTGTAGTGGTAGTTACGTCATAATCTGATTGCATTGTACTGTGCATAAACTCATCATTTCGGTCAATTCAAGTTCTGGTCTGAATTTCCACTACGTACACTTGTTTACTATAGCTGTAAGCAGAGACACAGATTCAGCCAGTGAATAGGCTAGCCAAGGGGAAATATTTAAATAGTTATATGAATGCATCTTCAAGTCCAACACACAGGGAACAGTGATATGCAACTTAAAATAGTACGCCAACTCGAACGTGTTGTACACAGTGTGTTCTACTTCAGTTAATGGTGTTATGCTCTGTGCTGAGGACAGTTTGAAGTGAAGTCATTGAAAGGAATTTTAACAACATTCTTGTACCGTGTGTGTTTACAAGTATATAGTGTAGGTACAAGATAACTACATTGGATGTTGATCAACTTAATTATCTTAACATACATTCCATCAAAACGGATTGATACAGAGGGCCAAATGTGACATAGCCTGCTACCCTTAGTAGTCGAGGATATCTTCGGCCTGTAATATAAGGAGGATCAAGTTGTATATGTTTGTTTGTACATGTGACATATATGGATGTGTGTGTGCATATATATATATATATATATGTGTGTGTGTGTGTGTGTGTGTGTGTGTGTGTGTGTGTGTGTGTGTGTATGTGTGTGTCTCTGTGTGTATGTGTGTCTGTCTGTCTGTCTGTCTGTCTGTCTGTCTGTCTGTGTCTGTCTGTCTGTCTGTCTGTCTGTCTGTCTGTCTGTCTGTCTGTCTGTCTGTCTGTGAATGTGTCTGTCTATCTGTGTGTGTCTGTGCGTCTGTCTATTTGTCTGTGTGTGTGTGTGTCTGTCTGTCTGTCTGTCTGTCTGTCTGTCTGTCTGTCTGTCTGTCTCTGTATAAAATTATATTGTAAATCAGCTTTAATATGAAAGTTATAAGGTTCTGTGTTTTTAAGTTATTGAGATTTAATACTACTATGACAGCATTCATGATATTTTAGTATTTCTCATGTCGCTTTCTCATATGACAGACCACGACAGTCTAATCCCACTTTGATTTGCTTGCTGCCTTCTTTCAAGTATGTTGGGTCTTATGTTGTCTTTTATGACAGTCTAGTTAAAATTAAACGTTTAAGATTGAAAAGGAGACGATATTATTCACAAGTAGTCATTTCATATCAACTGAAATACGATAAAAATCATCTTTATTTTCATGTTTTCCATTCATTTCTTGACAATTGAAGGAAACCAACGACCATAGTTGGTGTTAAATACTGCTAGCTGAATTATGTATCATTATAGGATTCCCGGTATATGGTCAACTCAATCTATACCTTCATGGCATTTGAAACCTCTATACTGTTATGTACTTAGATCATGAAATCAGTTTGTCAATGTCCAGTATGTATGAATGTCTGCATACAAATATAAAAAACAAACTACTTGCAATAAAATCGCTGTGTACGACGGAATTAATTGACAAAGTGTACTCAAAGTAAAATGGGTTAAACATAAACGTAAATCGGTTCAAAGCCCCACACTACAGTATAGAATAGAAACAACGAATCTTCGTTGAAACCATAGTTCTAAATGTGTCAATGCAACTTACTCATTCATATCTTGATGTTTTACAAAGAGTCACATTACAATGTAGACGAACGTTAGAGCAATGAACTGGACAGGTCAACTTAAAAATTACTCAATGTACAGAAAAAAATATAAACTTTGATTTCAATTTTCTTTTCATGAATTGAAATTTATAGGAAGATAACGTTTGTCTCACAAATAACGTCCAGAACTAAAATGTTGTAATCGTATATCACTCATTAATGAACTAAGAACGGGGAATATTGCTTAAATAGATGTAATATTAGAAATTGACTTCTAGCACCTGGATACTATAAAACATTTCTTTTTCAAAAGCATTAGTCTCTACAGCAGCCTCGTTTTCGTCACTGCTTTGGTATTGTCAGACTAAAATAAGTGTTGATCAGTTAGGCAATCAGTCAGTCAGTCAGTCAGTCAGTCAGTCACTCACTC
>NC_135562.1:3745133-3792633 GCF_964340395.1 Glandiceps talaboti
CGATAAAATCTATCGAAATACCATGCTTTAGTAAACTTATTGAAAAGAATGCGAATAACAGATTTTGTAGGCGGCATAGCCCTACCTATAGGTGCATTCTGTGTGATGACTGTTTGTCTTCCAATCGAATGATTATACAATTTTAATTATGTCAACAACATTAAGATTCTTTCATATGGCATTTATGTTTCCTGAAAAAAACAACTGAATTTAATTCACAATATATTGAATATATATCAATATAAAAATAATCAAATTTATACTCACCATGGTAACAGATGTGCACCTGACAATACTGCCCCCAAGAGATGGCAGAAGACAAGTGCAACAACGGTGTTGTTTTCAGGTAGGAAGAAAAGTGACGTAAATATAGGAATAAGAAGCTGTAAGGAAGAGAGTTCTATACTATTCAAATGCAATTCGTTTAAGTGACTTTAACTTTTTACTTTTTTCCTTAGAGAACACAAGTCCTTAATTTTCTGTTACTAAATTCAGTATGACAGTGGTTCATAGCAATTGAATTCCGATTGGTCCATTGGGTAAATTTATTTTCAAGAGTATTATTATTTTGACACATCCTTCTGACACAAATAGTTATTCGTCCTTACAAAGTTCGTAAGTGGTATGCTGTGTCAGTAATTCTGGCGGTATTTGTCACATAATATGATCCTTATACTACTTCGTGTTTCTCCATAAAACGGGGCTCTCCCCAATCTTTTCCTTCGACACATGACCATTTTCGGTCAGAGCGTTTCAACAAACGGGTTGTCAAAACTAAATGTTAATTTTGGAAACTTACCACCAGTGCTAAAACCAGAGTTCTCTTTTTACCAATTTTTTTCAAAATCTTCTGCCATACAGGCATTAGAAGAACGTCTGACATCTACACAAAAAGCAAAGTAATCAGTCGGAAAACAGAATACTTATAGTATATTTTAGTCTAGAACTTATTCACGGCTTTGGACCCTTCTCCTGGTCTAGAGGGAAGAGGAACTGAGATGAAATTTCAAATAAAAAAAAAACATTGCCCAAACATCAATTAAAGCTATGGTTCTGTTAATCACTCACAGAATTCTGCCTAATAATAATTATTTGGCAGAATTCAGGGAGGTTACATAATGTCCATATATGGTACATTTGTCATATCAGGACTCTACTTAGTACCATGTTTAAGTCCTTTTAAAAGCTGGCGTTTATTAATTTGCAGGGAAATCTGTTGGTTCATGTCTTCTGATTCCTCTAGATATGGAGACGGAATCAAAGCCACGGATAGTCTCTAGACTAACTATACTATAATGCATCTTACATAAGACAGGTTTCAGTTTCAACATTACATTTGCTGTGGTATAGTATTGTTTCTGGTTTCATTTTGGAGTTGAATTTGATTGCAGTAAGACCATAAATATATATATATATTTGAACAGGCTTAACTCTAATTTATATCTGTGTTTTGAAAATCAGTGTCATGCTAAAAACGATAGGAGATTTTGAAATTATTATATGTGGAACGGTTTAGTTATTATTTTATACATTTTACAAATATATATCGGTGTTTTGAACAGTATAAACACAAACCGTATGACCAAGTCCTCCTATAATATATTTATATATTAAACTCACCTGGAATATAATGATGCCATAGTAGAACAAGTCAATATGTAGAGCATATAGGAGATACAATATTATGTTACTAAACGTCATCTGAAAGATAGAAAATAAAATGTATCAGTTAAAGTAAAAAATCCTAGAATAAAATAAACAAACTCATCGGGTGTGTTTATACTGGAGCAACCCAACCACAAGTACCAACTATATGATAGTAGAAAAAAATTAAAAATAAAATTTGTAACGACAGTTAATGTATCAAAACTGAAGGAAAAGAACAAGAAGATAGTATTGGACAGAAATAAAAAAACATGTGCAGTATTTAAATATAAAATATTTCTTACAAAAATTGCATAATAGTAAACTTACTTGTATGATCAACATAACAGAGAGTAGGCTGGGGAGTGATATGACAAACGTACGGTGTGATAATACACTCTTTATACTTCTCCACACTGTATCTTCTTCTTCCTTTGCGATGAAAATGTCTAAACAACATGACCCAAACCAATTGATCGATCGATTAATTGATTGATTGATTGATTGATTGATTGATTGATTGATCGATTGAGTGGTTAATTGAGTGATTGATTGACTGACGAATAGTGGTATGAATAGAAGGATGGGTGGATTGATGGAGGAAAGGATTGATAGATATAGTTATTGATATCTAGATATAAGATGTATTGCCGTGTATTTCAGATAAATTACATGATAACAAGGCCGAGGTTGTATATAATGCCATAGTTTCTCCATACACCACAAGTTAAATTCAATACCATGAAGTAATACAAAGTTTCATGTCCGTTTTCACTGGCGTTGTTGATTCAACAACGCAGAAACCAATACGAAACTGCACATTGTTCACTTCAAGATCACTACATTTTGTCGAAATGAAATATACAATTTCAATGTACGTAGACGTAGACACTAGGGCACCAATGTTTTGATGTCTGCATTTGGTAGTCTGTATCGTGAAACCTTAGTTCAAAACATTTAGACAGAATGTCAGAATGTCGAAAAAATTCTTTGTGCATTCAATCCTGCTATCATATAGTATACCGTGTACAGTTGGTTGTGGTTTGTGTGTGGTTGTATCAAGCAGAACTAGTAAACACTAACATGAAAATGACTGAACATGGTTAAACATATTACCTATCTTCTCTTTGGTTCCAAGAATAACAACTAAGGCAAATATTAATATGAAGATCACAACAGTTCCAGCAGCAGCCAAAAACGTCAATTCCTAGAATACACAGTCAGAACAAAACTTCACTCTATAATCCAAGGAAATGTTGATGTTCATCGGCAACAAGTGGTTCGAATGATTTGGCCAATAACTAGTCTTGAGCAAACATGTTTTGTTCCTCACCATGAATTGTGAACGTTTGTTAATGTTTGATAGGTCGATTTGTGGCCACAACAGGTGTACATGTTTTAAACATGGCTAACTGAAACATTAAAACGACCAGAGCAACATCTTTCACAACAAGTGTGGGATAGAATCAATGTTAATATATATATCCTTACCAATGGACGTCTATCTTCTGGTGCTACGGTTGGTGTTATGGTTTGATTCTTTATTGCGAGTGGGTCAACAAATATATCACCTCTTTCTACTGCTGCTAAAAACTGTGACATTATTACATTGCCAAGGACTGTACCACTCAACGCACCTGCCAGTCCTACAGGAGAAAACATCAACAAACTAGGGAATATAATACAGTTTAGTAATACTTAAAATTAGTGTATGTTTTTTATCATATTTTATTACTAAAAGCAGTAGTCATTGGATGGATATTGTGACTGAATTGAAAGGAACAGCTGAAATCAGCACGCCTTTTTAAATATATGTGCTGTTTGTTTAGTTCTTTATCAATTTATATATCAAATTACGTAAACTTGTAAGTTCGCTTTCCTTAGACACTGCATAATAACCTGACACGAATAATTATTCAAATAAATCAATATTATGCATAGATGCCATGTAAGTTTCATTATAATTGATGCGATATTTTTAGAGAGTGTCCACGCACGAACATGCACACACACACATACATACATACATACATACATACATACATACATACATACATACATACAGACAGACAGACAGACAGACAGACTATATACAAACAGAATCAGACATAAAATTAAAATTGCACCACAACTTATATTGTGAAAAGGAGTGGATACGTATTGAATTGGAATGTTGAGACAGGGACATTATTGATGTTGTCAAGGACACGGGACAAACAGGTTTGTTGTGAAAGCAAACATCTATTTTAATAATAGAGATCGCAGTCAACTGAGTTAGGAAAATGTGCATAAAACAGAAAGATAAATAAAAAAGAGCATCGTAGGTATTACTTACGATATACTGTGGCTGAATCACGTTCATGTTGATCATTACTCAGGTACGTAGTAAGGGATATGTGAGGGAGAAGATAAGACTAAAAGACCAAATATAAAATTATAAGTAAGTAAACTATATGTTGAAGATTTTTGTCCCTATTTTCTTTTTCTTCCTCGAGACTAAATGAAAATATAACGTAAATGTTGTCCAAAGTGCATATATTGTGCCATGTTGGCATTTCTTTTCTGTACTTATGTTGTCAGATCTGCCTTTCGTCCGTTGGTACAGACCATTCGCTTATGTCTTCCTTCGAAGGTTTTATGAATTAAATTGAACAGGTTGGGCGAAATCATGACACTGTTCTTGCCGAGGGCTTTTTCACCATTGAAAGCCTTGTATATTATTTAGCAGCATAGGAATTGAATTTCATATAATATTATCATTTCAAGGATTGTTGATTCCAATGCATTTAGTTCTGGTATATTTATTCTCCGGATTTATTGCATATTAAATAGGCTAATTTGCATAACTGTTGACTTAATTTTGCTATTTTAGTGTGGTTTCAATGATTGAATACCCGGCCGATTTATGCTCTAAGTTATTGAATTATTAAGAAACACGAGCAAAATTCTGTTTTATGATGATGTGATAGTATTATGGTAATGTGATTTTGTGATTTCAGCCTTTGCGCGCAGGTAGAAATAAACCATGGAAGAACTTTTAGTTCAGGTAACAGCGTGAAATTCAAAACATAAATGTGCATTTACTTACTGTCATAGATGTTTGGTAAGCACAGTACATAAACAGGTAGTATACAAACTTGATATCCTCGCTGACATCGGGCACAAACCAAAGAAAGAAGTATGTAAGCATAAGGAACGGCAGTGCACACACTAACCTGGAAAAGAAATATTTGTCTACATAGTGATACAATGTAAAATGTACATATCGGTCTGATAATCCCATTGAATATGGAGACTGACAGAGTGCTGGCTGTATGTTTAATCGAGATCTTGCACTGGATGGGGCAGCTTTATAACATGTATCCCCACTGTAGCAAGCAATAGTATCGTTACATGTAAAGCTGTCACTCGGCTCGCTTCAATTATCTGCCGTAGTAACTGCACCAGATGTTGAAGTAGAATTGAGGAATTACAAAAATGACTAAATTCATAAAATTGAAGCATAAATAACCCTTCAGGTAGTATTGAACACTTTATCCTTACCATGGTTTTATTTTACCAAATCTACTGTCCAACTTGTTGATAATTACACCTACAGATGGATTGGAGATGGCTTCCCATGCTCTCCCACCTAACAGCACAATACTAGCATAAGTCGGTCGAATCTGAAGCAAAAAAACCCCAACATATTAAAAAAACGAAATATTTAATTTGAGAAAAAGTTTTAGGTCTAACAAAAAGTACGCTCAATTTTGGAATTGGTCAATTTTAATTATTTCATTATATATAATATATTTTCATATCCAAGCGTCTAGTTCAGGTAGTTGTGTTTTCTGTTGTTTTTCATATGGTTTATGTGTTATTGGTTTCTTCTCATCAGATATACAGCTATTACAGATTGGAAGAACAGTTTCATATTGTATTTTCTAATTGATGTCAGTTTTCGCGTCCACTATTTCTTGCGAGACTTCAAATAATTTTCGCGATTCTATTATTTCATTCTCGAATACGGAAACATAGTTTATGGTCGGCAATGGTGGGGTTGGGTAAACGGAGCCACACAAGTTTAATAGGTCTTAGTCCAAAGATAAACACTAATTATAGCCATTCGATTTACGTCCACGTTCTGTCTCTAGTGGTGCATGTACACACACACACACACACACACACACACACACACACACACACACATATATATATATTAATATATTATATATATATATATATATATATATATATATATATATATATATATATATATATATATATATGTGTGTGTGTGTGTGTGTGTGTATGTGTGTGTGTGTGTGTGTGTGTGTGTGTGTGTGTGTGTGTGTGTGTGTGTGTTTATGAATGTTGTGACCATAAAAAGTAGGTATTCCAGCATGAGGGTTTCCTAGGAAACCATAACAAACTAATAAAATCTGTTGCAACACATGATCAGACATAATTTATTACTTTTAAATGTGAAATTAATTAAACAGTTTTACGATTGGTCCGTTGAGATATTGTAAGAAATCTCTAACCATCTGTTAAGGTTATTGATCATGGCAACAAAATACTGTCACAGTGTGTTTTAGAAATTGAATAGAATGGCAACAGTACCAATGCAAGCTCCAATAAAAACAACGACAAGTAAGCACTCGTCACTCCCACAGTTATCATTGCTGATATTCCACCTATACCATAGCAAATTTTGGATAGTGTCTTCAACGGCTTATCATCACCTGTCGGTGTTGAAGAATCCTTCCTATCAAGTAGAGGTTGCTCCTGGAAAGATTAAAAGTACATGTTATGTCGGCTGTGGTGGTGGTGGTGGTAGTGGGAGACGAAAAAATGGAGATGCGAAGGGCCATGATATACTTTACTCTTGATTTGAACCAAATTAAACCTCATGGTGGGTCGTTTAGACTTGCCATGTGAGAAGGACACTCTTCCCCCTCCCCACTACTAATCAAAGTTCAGATCTATTTGTAAAGAAATAGTTTATTTATAATTATAGGTGCTGATGTTTATTACCAATATTATTTAAATGTAATGCACTATACAACTGAACATCTCAAGAATGTGGTGTGTGTGTGTGTGTGTGTGTGTGGGGGGTTTACGTATAATTGCACATAAAATATGTGTGGCGGGGGAGGGGCGACGTAAATTCTTGGGTTCATTTTGGCAGAGGAGCATTAAAATTATCTGAGAGGACTGTGAATATATTTCACCAAAATATTTTCTCCTCAGGGCATTCTCGTTCTATTACCTCTTTATCTCTCTCACTGTACATTGTGGTTTTCATTCTACTGATAAGATTGTGAATTTACAACGTCTGGTCATTGACACCACTTTATAGCCTGTAGAAATAGACAAAGTAATTTAGAATTTAGGAATTTTGAAAAATCATCAATACAATCAGCCCGCATGACCTGGATGTTTTCTCGTCTATCTTACGAAACTATGGTATGAAATGGGGAACATGTCTTTGAACAGAGTGGGCTGTTTGTGAAAATGCCAGTCTTATTCACATTGTTCACTTATATGGCAGCTATTTGCTTAGTGATATGTGAATGATACTTAATTTCATCAAACCAGTTGCGCCCCTCATTTGGCGTGTGTTGTTCTCCTTGGTGTTAATTTTGTGGTTACTCTTATCAGTAATGGAATTGTAAATGGAATCAATACTTGGCATTTTTTTCTAAATGCAGTCTTGGATGTATGCCTTAATCGCGACTTTGTGATGACCCGGTGTGATGACCTTGGGTGAGGTTAGTGCTACATTGCAATAACGTAGATTGTACTTTGATATATCACACCCGTTTCCATACCATTGTGCAAACCTTGCAATCTGTAAATACAACACTTACCGCTACGTGCACCGATTTCCAACAATGCTATCAAGACTTGATTGACGTGTAAAGTCATGTCAAGGAACGTCCAAGTGTGGAACAATGTTCTGGCACAAGGCTGTCGACTGAATCTGACAAGTACAGTGTACACTAATTGTCAAAAGAGATTTGACACACACAGTTTCAAATAAATGATATATAGACCACACATTTGTCATGTGATGTATGTTTCTGTTTGTCAAGGGGTCAGACAGATAACCTTTTAGCTGCAATAGTTAAGCTATTAATGAAAATAGAAAGACTTGTGGGCAACATTTCAAATCATAACGTTATGTACAATTAGGCACAACGGCTATGTACCACAATTATACGGGTAAGTCTGACTTTATCGTTGGTCAGTGTTGCCCCAGTCCTAATCCAGCTACTTCTTTCGTGTGTATTGACCCCGCATGCTGACTGGACAGTTTTAATATATTCAGATTCTGGTCAACGACATTTTAAATCCAGACAGCCGACTCTCTGGGTTACCTTAGTCCAGTATTTAAGTCAAAACACACTAACCTGAAACCGTTGAGGGTGCAGGACAGGCATTTTCGTGTATTTGACCCAAGGTTTATCTAACTACCCGAGCTCAGCCCATCCCACGAGCGTCCATGTCTGATGGACCTTGTTTCATTAAGTAATCACACACACACACACACACACACACTTGAATGGAACCTAATAGACGTAGAGCTATTGGCCTGTAATTTGGCATCTATTCAATGCAACTGAAAACATGGTCATCAAGCCTTACATTTTTGTATCAAAGTCGCTGTAAAATACTTTGTAGGTGACTAGAAACGGTAACCTACCATTTCTCATTCAGTTCCCCATTCAGTTTGTCAGAGTACGGATCTTTTAAAGTCAGTAATATATTATGTATCATATATTCTTAATTTATTCATACAATTATTTACATTTTACATTAACCTAAATACGGCATTAAACCAGCCTTAACTTAGAAACTTAGTTTTGATTTAAGATATAAGGTGATAAATGAAGGTAATAAAGTACATTTCTTGTTGACGCAAAAACTGATTTGAAACAAGGACGGATTTATTATCATCATCAATAGCATTATTACTTCATTTATAGCACTATCATTTTTTCAGCCTGGAATGTAGTATATAGCTGGGACATGTAACAATGTTAAATGCCAGCTCTATTTAGATTGTCAAACAATTAATGTTTCCTTAGTCTTCGAGCGGTTTAGAAATCCGGGGTATACTGTTTGCATTTCCACTTGTCGTCGCTTCACAGGACACTTTGCTAGATTTTGGTTCTTCCCTGTATAAGAAATCAAAATGACTAGTCAGTATCCATAAATTATACATGAATAAAAACGGATATCTTACCTTCTGTTAATGTGTGATATGTTGGTACCATCTTGAAATGAACAATTTGTTTGTGAACAGTGACAAGCAAAAATCAATATTTCCATATCAAACACTGCTCGTCTTTGTTTCAAGAAAGGGTTAATTTATGAATTTGGTTAGTTCAAGATATATATAAAACTCCACATAACGTTAAAGTTGTTCGTGTACTTGATTAGAATTGATTTACACTGCATAAGACACAACTTATACATTAAAGCACAACGACATACGAACATGGAGAGGTGTTCACCTTCTCTTTGCAAGTATAGCCTTATTCTCGTTTATTCTGGAATCTGTTATAGGGAAAAACCATAGAAATATCATAGACACCAGTGTAAGACAGATTGGTACGACTGACATTAAAATCCTCATGGTCATGGCTACTGAGTCGGGTTGTTGAGAAGCACCTGTTTCATACCCAGCAAATCTGTAATTAGAAATATATAGTTATATTTGTGACAAGTTCTGACAATTCTGTTTTAAATTTCCTCATTGCTGCCTAACATATAAATTAATTTTCAATTTGACATAAATGAGTTGACATATCTTTAGAAGCAAAAACACCAATTAGGCAATATAGGAGCATCGCAGAATCAATCCAGATATAAGCCTTGTTATGTATATAAAACTATAGTAAACACAACAAGGCATTGATGGGATATTGATTCCATGGCAGCCAGTCAAGTCAAATGCGTTCTGACACCTTGAAAGGAAAACTTCAACGGATGATACAAAGGAAATTGCTTTACAAAAACCCTTGAAAAATAATCACTTGCTTACTCAAGATGACAGAATATATACAGAGTAAACCTTACCCGAGAACTAAAGTGGACATTCCTAACCCAGTACCATTCAATAGTTTGTTAAAGGATTGGAAAAACGAGTAAAAGATGGCATCATTTCTCTTTTCTGTCTTTACAAAATAGTCATCTATGACATCTGGGAACATTGACCTAAACAAAGTGAAAAAATATTGCTTTATTATACATTTATCCTTTATGAATTCAAATTAGTATAACATCAAGGAAAACGACAACATTTACTACTGTGACTTAAATGTGTTGGTCATTTAGACACAATCAAAGTAAAATGGTCTGTTGGGTTATGTAAAGAGTAAAAAATTAAAAGTAAAAAGCAAACTCTATAGAAATAAATATCACTTCATAGACTTCAACTGATAATACTTGTTACATACCGTGAAGTAATATTTCATAATTAATAAGCTTAAAAGTATGCAATTTCTTGATTAGACGAAATTATCTTGCAATTAGTTAACATATCCTTTTTTTTTCTATTGTTCAAATCCCACAGAAACTGTTTTGCATATCTACGTTTATATATTAGTGTTCCGCTGCTCACGTTCTGTTTCTGTTTTTTTTGCAAATAATGTATGTTCTTTGATGAAAGCCGCAGGGAATATGAAAAATAAAAACAACTGTTTACCCACCATGGCAAAAGTTGAATACATGACAATCCAGTCCCCAAGAGAAAGCAGAAGATAAATGCAACTACTATATCGTTTTCAGGTAGAAATAAAAGGGACGCCATTATGGGGATGAGAAGCTGTGAAGAAAGAATATCTGTGTAATATTAAAACACATCTAACTTAGAATTTACAACTAACAAACTCTTAAATAATCATAACCATTTCGAAAGAGATGTCAGAACTTTCGACGAAAACAGTCGAATTCTATGAATGCTATCATATTTCCTGGCTTATTAAACAATTTCTATACTTAATCTATTTTGCATGATGCATGTGGTCATTTTTAAAACCAAAACAAAGCAAATGTTGGTTAAATTAAAACAAATATTGCAGAATATGTTGAGTAATGTATATCATATTGACACCTTACCAGTTGTCCTATCACCAACGTCTTCTTTTTGCCAATCTTGGTTAAAAGTTTCTGCCAAACTGGCATTGAGAGGACAATTGATACCTACACATGGATATGAATAGAAATAATATATATAAAACAATTTGTTGGTAAATTGTCCATATAGACACATCTAATGAGATATTTATACTACATATACACGTAACAAACAAACAAACAAACAAATAAACAAACAGACAGACAAACGAACGAACGAAAATTATAATGATACTCATAGGGACCATAAGATAAGAAATGGGTATTTATTTCGATTTTGTTGACTGAAACAACCTTACTGTATTGTGTTTGTAACTCAATAATTATAACAAAAAGTATGACAAATTTGTTATTGTGTACAGTGATTTCTAACATAAATTCCGTGAACACAACTTATCACTACGTCAAGTCAAGTGTGTCCAACAGACGCATATGTGTATTGTAACATCAAATTGCATGAACAGTTTGCTTGCTTGTATGTATGACATTTTTTATCAGTGATTACGTGTGTCTACCCAGTTTGTTTATACATCAATAATTACAGTAATGTATATGACATCTTGCTTTGATTAGAAACATTTTGAAATACAAAACAGGTCACCGACAATTAAAAATATCTATAGACCATTGCACCAATAAAGCAAATTACTGTTAAAAAATAATAAACAAGTCGGCAAATTTTCGAACTTTGTAATAGAACACAATGCGTTGAAAACTTTCATTAAGTGAGAAAGGTCAAATTGTGCAAACAATTGGTGTATATAACTCACCTGTAAAATAATAAGACCATAGTAAAATAAGTCAATATGTAGAGCATATAGTAAATACAGAGTTGTGTTACTAATTACCATCTGAAAGACAGGACAATTAAGATTCATAGTGTTAGTCGTCATAAACATCATTTTGAATATATATAAACAGAGAATTTACTTACAGGACAGACTTTTACTCCATCTACTTTGAAGAAAAACCATTGCTTATATGGTAATATACTTAGGCAAATACGTCCTCTCTTTCATTCATATGCACAATATCTTGGTGCCGCCATGTGTCAAGTAGCACAATAATGTGTGTGTGTGTGTGTGCGCGTGTGCGTGTGCGTGTGCGTGTGTGTGTGTGTATGTGTGTGTGTGTGGGTGTGTAATTTACCAAAGGCACTTCTGTTGTATATTTCATTTTCAGGTACAAGTTGCTCATGTACGAGCCAAACGTTAGAGGTAGCCGATTATGGGTACAATAAGTACAAGTGCACCAAACTCACTTGTAGGGTCAGCAAACTAAACAGAAAGCAGGGAAGTCCGATGATAAAAGGACGGTGTGAAAATACACTCTTCATGCTTATCCACACATTATCTTTTCCTCCCCGCTTTGAAACGTAAATATCTAGATAATAATAATAATAATAATAATAATAGATTTAAATTAATTCGTTAATCAAAACAGCAAAAATTCATGTTAAGTTGACCCCACATTTGAAAATTGAAATGAAAAAAAAATATTATAAAAAAACCCAGGAAATCCTCGCAATAATCTCACAAATATCATATATAAAATGAATTACTAAGGGCTAAACCACAAATTCATGTTTCTACACACATACAAAATCCTAGTGTGACACACACACATGCACGCGCGCAATTTGCTGCATTTGTTAAATTAACAAAGTTTATATCATGTGTGAGGATCCTTGAATGTTTGGTTATTACCTTTCTTTTCTTTGGTCCCTAGTATAAGAACGAGACTACACACCAAAGCCACACCAATAATAGTTAAAGCCGCAGCCATAAATGTTCTTTCCTGGAAATTTGAGAAAAAATGAAAATGTGTGCAAGTGTGTTAATTATAACTGAACTTTGTACTGCATATCTATACCAAATGAAAGTAATACCCTTCATATAATACTTGATAAAGTTTTTTGTTGAATAATTATACGATTTTGTGCATACTGTGTCACTTTTTTATCCAATTTTTTATGGTATGATTTTCTTTCACAATTATTTGAAGCACTTATATTATAAATGTTGTGCTACATATGTTTGCAATCGTGTCCTCACCATTGCGTTTCTTTCCTGTGGTGGTAGGGTTGATGCCACCGTTTCATTGATAGTTGTGTTCACAAATGGGTCGTCAAAGCTATCACTGTTCTCTACTGCTGCTAAGAATTGTGACAAAATAACATTAGCTAGCACTGTACCACACATTGAAAATACCATACCTACAAAAGAAAAATAGAGAAACTTTCAATTATCAAGGGTGTGGTGAAGTGGAAGTAACCTCTTACAATAAGTATAAATGGTATTTCTTATTATTTCCGAAATCATGTCGGGCTATCGCCCTAGTTAAATTAAGGTTCGAAATATAAATTATTACCTCGACCCACGTTCTCCTAGATTTTCTGCTATAGAAATTTATGGTTTTCTTGGAAAATTACAATCGAAATGTCAATTATCAAATTCGCAAACTTATTTGATCCTGTCTAATCTTGACAAAGAGTGTATTTAGGTCTGAGTTTACTACAACAGCTTTTGGTGCTGAGTTACTGGGGCAATACTGAATACAAAGTTTTCAGATCAAATTAGAAATCTCAGTCTAATGCAATACGTATGCAAGTGTCATAGAACGGTTACGAATGTAGACCATAGAACAGCGAATGGGTCGAGACAACAGCGAGGCATCGAAGATACAGGTAATAGGGGTGTAAGTACTGTATGGAAGGGCACATTTTATCATGTAAAAGGTTAAGCAGGTAAATTAATATCAGCAATTAGTACTTATTTATAACTGGTTTATAATGTTACCAGTGATGCCATGGGGTGTATTAAAATAACCCATGAACATAGCTCACATAGTTTGTAGTACTTACGGTATGCCGTGGCTGAATCACGATCCTGTTGGTTATTACTCAAATACATAGTTAAAGATATGTAGGGAAGATTATAACACTATATGAAGTATAAACAGAAGGAGAGAGGTATTAGTACACCATCCATACTGAAATAAAGTTCAAACGATTCCCATTTGTGCAGATACTGGAAAATCAAATGAGTTTACAAACCCGTGCAATGCAGTACAACTCTTGGAAGAAATCGTCAATTCGGGTAGTAAGGTAAGAATTATAACTAATAATAAACCTTTATATTTCTTATGTTATGGTCATACGACATAATTGATGTCATCCTCATCATCATTTGTTGATGTTTATTATTATTGTTTATTTTTACTATTAAATATGAAGAAATTCAATCCATCAACATTCATATTCTTACCGTTAGAACTGTCAGGAAAACCATGTACATAATAACATAGTAGGCAAATTTAAGATCATCAATAATATCTGGCACAACCCAAAGGGAGAAGAATGAAACCATGACGAACGGAAGTGAAAAAACTATCCTGAAAAGAAGAAGTTACGGACACAATGAGCAGAATTAAGAATGAGAGTTCCTTACACTTTGATAACTCATTTACATAAGGCATTCCAGATGATTTAGAAGGAAAATGCGAATGTCTTGTCACTACGAGTCGCTAAAGGAGAACGAGTAGTGGAAAACCCTTAGGTCATGAGTATTTTCTGCCTGAATGCCAAAACATAATTTATGAACGTTCTGAAAAAATAATGGCAATTTGGAACGTTTTGACTCATATTTTGAGCACCTCAAAACCAGTGACGTAGACACAGGATATTGTGACGTAGAACAACCAGTGTAGAGAATCCGTGTTTTCTGTCAAAAGACAATAACTTGGCTTGTGCATGAAACAATTTTGTTTATCATATCCCTTGTTTCATTTTATCTGCACGTCTGCACAACATCGTGAATTTGCTAATAGTACAATTTGTTTCAAATACTAGGATGTCAACATTTATTTCACAACAGTGTTCTGAGTGATGAAATAGTAATTATTGGTATATTGGGCATTTTGTCAATGCAATACTTACATCTTTCTAGTGAACCGTGTATACTTATCAATATTAGTAGGTGTCCATATATTCTTTGGTTAACTTTGCAAGTTACAAAGGTATATTGACAGATAAAACCTTTAAAAACATTAATTGACCTTACCATGGTTTCATTTTCCCAAATCTACTGTCCAGTTTGTTAATAATAATACCTATAGTTGGGTTAGCGATGGCTTCCCATGCCCTTCCACCGAACATCACAACACTGGCGTGGGCAGGTTGTATCTGTACAAAATAATACACACCTGAATGAACGATTGAAAGATAAAATATCTACGAGTTTTACTTGTGTGCTGTAAATGTGTTTCGAAGCCATTACTAAAATAACTTTTCGCAATGTCAAATTGATTTTTGACTTACAATCATTCTCGCATGATCCTCTGCTTCTTGTAAGAACGTTTTGATTAGTAACCAGAGTTGTTTATATTCTCCAAGGTTTATGGCTGTAAAGCAGACATAAACACTGTCTCAAATTAGCCAAAATATTTTAAGGAAAATTCTACTCCAAAAAACGTATTGACGTAATGTGATTTGAGTTAAGCTGCATGACATATCCCTAACATCATATAAGACTAACAAGAAGAAGTTCAAATTGTTGTTAAAAGCTGTCAGTTGAACCTAAAAAGTAACAGTACAAGGTAATTGAGCATATTTGAAATACGTATAAAACAACAAGATCCATTTTCATAGACAACAAATAGAAGACACGGGTTGTTGTTTCTTGAGAGATATTGACATTCAGTGTATCATATTTTGTGTCATCCACATGACAACATATAATGAGTCTTCATGTGTCATGTCATTCAGAATAGGTAATAAAAAGAATAGATTAGAATCAAATGCATTAATTCATATATCAGTCTCTGCTAGTTTGTATGAAGATTTGAAAATTCAAGGGATAACTAGATATTATTCACAATACTTGTCTTCCTTCAACAAATGGAAATACGAGTGCCGTAAGGGTTCTTGTCACCAAGAGTCGCTAGACTATTAGTATTCAAGATTGAATGACAAAAACGAAGGTTAATATTATTCCTAAACGAGCATAATTTATGAAGAATCTTATTCCTAAACGAGCATAATTTATAAAGAATCGGGGGGAACAATGGCGATTCGGAACGTTTTGAGAACCACAGAAACATTGACGTAGATACGAATTGTCGTGAGATAGAACGGACAGAGTTTATATTCCATATTTTATGTTCGAAGACAATAACTTGGCTTGTGAATGGTATCAATTATGGTTATGAAAAGTAAAGACTTATAAGTACCATCAAAAGGAAATACAAAAGTATTTAATATATACATTACCATTGCAACCTCCAATAAAAACAATGTCAAGTAAGCGCTGATCATACCCGCCTTCACTAAAAATGTAACTCCACCGGCACCATAGCAAACTTTGGATAGTGTACCCAACGGTTTATTATCTACTGTCGTTGTTGTAGCACGATCTTTCTCAAGTAGAGGTTGCTTCTGAAAAGGTTAAATTGTACACAGTGTGTTATGTTGTTGGTGCCGCTATTAATGGAAGAAAGGAAGGAGAAAGAGGAGGGTGAGAGGATGACGGATAAGACGATTGTGATGGTGACAAATGATGACGAACAATATGATAGAGAATATTGTGAAGGTGGTGGTGGTAGTGGTGGTGGTGGTGGTCATGATGATGATGATGATGTAGAGGAGGAGGAGGAGGAGAAGGAGAGGAGGACGAAGAAGGATTATTGATGACTAAAGACGAAATATTGCGACAGTAACAGTGTCTTATGACCTGTCAAGATAGGAGATGGTCAATTATGAGAATTAAGTGAATGTTTAAGAGAGTAGAGATGGGTATATAGAGATGAGATGGGGACACAGAGAAACAATGGCATGGCAACACCACATACTACGTATACACAGAAAATACTTATTGCTACTTTGAGAGGTGCAATTGACTAAGCAAAAATCAATATATCAATGTTACGATTTAAGAAATTAGAATTTACCCAATAATTTACCAACGTTTAGCCACTATCACAACTGATAATCCAGTGCTATTATATTACCCTTCGCTATGTTAGTTTGTTTTCGAATACTTGTATTACTTTCTGATCTTCGCACACAGCTGACAGACCAAGTAATAACACTCGAATCACTCTCATTTCTCATATCCGACTCAACTTCTGTATGTACGTACCAGGATCACACTTGAACTTTAGGGAATTAGCTCAGACTATGCACAGTTTGTGTTTTAAAGATCTACACTGGAAATCAATGCAAACACCCAGCATAGTGCCTCGTTCATTGACTTCCCGCGAAGCCAAGTGCCAAGTACTGAACTGAAGTGCCTGTCCCAAGTGTACTTTATTGTGACGTCCTTAAAGTCTAAATTTACATAACACATGGCCAATGGCCAAATAATTAATGCACTCCATATACGCTTTTCTGGGCGTCATCATGCCCTAAAAGTGTTCTCAAAACATTGATGAATGATCACTATGAATCCTAGATATTTATGAAATGCAGACTGCCGTCTCATGTATTCGAGTATGCTTGGAATCCTGTGTGGTCTGAATCCGATATCCTTGAGACAGTCTATTGACCTTTCAGTCAAACTAGGACATTCGATGTTGTTAAAATATTAAGTTTACTGAAAATATGAATATGTCATCTGTGACACTTGCATACCTTTGAAACACGGTTGAACGCCCGAAGAACATTCCCACCATACTATTTTGGACAAGTGTTTTGACAAAATGTAACATTTATTCACCACATTTGCATACCAGGTATCTGATCGTCAAGCACTGACTTTTTGATGACCTACATGTACATATCAATCAAATGTCAGGCCTATCAACATAGTGGTTTTTAATATGACAAAAATGACATTTTCTAAATTTGAGGGTCATTTACTTGATTACTTCGCCTTGACTAAGTAATTCAATTCAAAGCATAGATAATAATATTTCCTTTAGATACAACAGTAATCAGCCTTTCTGTTTTTATTTATTTTAAGTCCTTTTAATTTAATCAATATATTCATCCTAATTTGTATATCAGCGATGGGTTCAATCTGCCTAGAGCAACTCTTTAGTAAGATAAATTATGGTTTATCACTTACCTCGTCATACTTCTCACCGTCCATTATGTATTTCATTAGACTAAACAAAAGGCAATGGCTGCTGATTGGTATCACACTATAGCTGTTGAAGATAAAGTAATTTTTAATCCATGCAATAATCACATACATGTGTGTGTGTGTGTATGTATGTATGTATGTATGTATGTATGTATGTATGTATGTATGCATGCATATATGCATGCATGCATTTATGTATGTATGTATGTATGTATGTATGTATGTATGTATGTATGTATGTATGTATGTATGTATGTATGTATGTATGTATGTCTGTCTGTCTGTCTGTCTGTCTGTCTGTCTGTCTGTCTGTCTGTCTGTATGTATGTATGTATGTATGTATGTATGTATGTAATAAAGATAATAACTAGCCATACACATGATATAATACCTTGGAAGTATAAAATTGGACGTTACACTGTAAAAATGGTGGAGTGAACGGCAATACAAATATCTAAGTATAACAGTACTATTAAAATAAATTGAATTGGACTTTGGTATATGACACCCATAATGTTCTTTAAACGACTTCAGAAATTTGGTGAAAGGCTACCACATTATAACTCCGACTAATACATTCACTTACCGTTGTTGAACTTGTGCTGAATCCCCACAATATACTCTCCTTGAAATGATTCGTATGTAAATTCGTGGCCATGAAAGTCCAAGCAGGTATCGAGTGTGGCTGTTTTAGGTATCGAGCGTGTCAGTTTTTTGAAACAGATTGTTTACTGAAGTGACTTGGGGGAGGGACAGTACCTGTCAATACAAAATGGCGCTGCTACATTTGTCAAAGAAAGCGTTGTATCTGGACTACAGAACTGATATGGTGTTATGACTGTGTGCATACAAGTCCGAATAAAGGACGTCAGCTGGATAACCTTTCACCCGGCATTGTTATGTTGATACGCACTGCCGCCAAACTGCCATGTATGATCAGTTTGATTCTCTTGTTTGTAGCACTGAGCATTTCCGTGGTGATACAAAGTGGAATATTATGGCATGGGATGACATTTATCACTACTATGGTCTGAGGTTTCGTCTCTGATCAAGATATACAAAGCTGGTGGGACAATGATTAATGAATATAATATTAGCCTCACATTAAAATAGATTATTGGTAACACGTACTAAAAACGAATGAACAGACTAAAAGGTCATGTGAAGGCGCTATATTGTGGTAAATGCACAGCTCCCTGCGTGAAAATGTTCTGATATTAGCTCGCGTAAGGGGAGGTAATGTAATGGCGTCTGTCTGTCTGTCTGTCTGTCTGTCTGTCTGTTGACATGATATCTCAGATCTCATCCAGAGCAATGCAAACAAACATTATTAACATTCAACAGAGCACAGGACAGCAACATCAAGGACTGATAACAATCAATTGGACACACCACATCCTACTCGTTTAGTTCCACTAGGGATGTTGAGTAGTATATCAAAGAAAAAGAAGAAGAAGGTAATGGAAAGAACTGATTAGATTTTGATGAACATCCAATGAATATTAATTAGTCATGTGCATAATTGAGTTATCTAAAAATGACTTCAGAAATGTGCGAAAAGCGATCACATCACAACGAACAATACATTGACATATGGTTTGTGAATGTTATTCATTTCGGTCATTGTTCTCACTTTCTATGTATGCAAAACTACTCGCATTCCTTTTCCTTACTCACATTCCTTTTCCTTCCATATGCTATCTATAAACAGACTATTTATTTGATAAATATGAAGGAAGCCATCACAATTTACATACAAATCTTGATAGAATACATGGTAGTCTGAGGAGGAAAACAGTCACATGCAATAGAGTAGGATTGGGCTGTGGGCAAAGATGGGGAAGGTATGTGGAAGGGGAACAGGGTGTTGTGTATTTTCGTGTATTTGCTCCAAGGTTTAACTAACTCCCCGAGCTCAGCTTATTATCCCACGAGCGCCCAAGTATGAATGGACCTTGTTTCTGCACACACACACACACACACACACACACGTACGTGCATCATATATAGACAGACAGACAGACAGACAGACAGACAGACACACACACACATTTCAACACGCCTCTTGCACACTGAACCTCAGTTGAGTTGTGCTAAAAATAAAATCCATATTTACACACCTAAGTTGTTTTGAAATTGGGCGTTATCGGAACAATAATTTTTTTCTTTGTCTTATCATGTATACTGTAAATATTTCCACAATTACTTTCCGAATGAAGTAATTGGGGAATGAGATATAACTCTAATGCTGGATTAAAAGTTATAAATGACCTTATAACACCATGAAAAATGGTAAAACATTTTTGGGTCGAGTTTTATTGTAGACACCCAGCTTCCGTTGTTTCTCATTCAAAAGCCAACACACACACATTACACATGGAGACAAACAGTTTTTATTGCTTAACGGTTCCTCCACCAACATGACGTTCTTTGGCATTCAAAAATAGCTATACTATGACAAATCAGTGTTTAGTAAACTTTATACAGCTATATATATGATTTGAGTGTTTTAAATATGCATGGCTATCTCTCTTCATCTCCATAAGCCCAATAACTCTCTTCTATATAACTGTAAATAAGCCCGTTTTCATTATGCAGAAAACTCGTGGGCACTTTCATCATGATCAAAATTGTCTATATTTAATAACGCCGCTTATATATGCATGAACCAAGTTGAACAAAAATTATGACTCTGCCAGTCTCTGGTCGTTCTACGTCATGACAACGAGCGTCTATGTCACAGGTTCTGCTGTATTTGAAATGAGTCAAAACGTTCAAAATTGCGATAACTTTCTCCGATTTTTCTTTGATATTCATAGCGTTGGTATAATTATGTCATTCTCCAATATTTTTCTTCACTTAGTCGGAAAATATTCTTGACCTAAGGGTTGTCATTACTCGGCTAGCGACTCGTAGTGACAAAGTCACTCATATTTTCCTTGGCTAAACGAAGAAAAACATTGGAGAATAACATCTAAATCAATTCATATTTGTCACTTTATCTAAATGTACGTGCAAATATGGTAAATTTGGCAATTGTGTTGGTGTAGATAGATGGAATACGTTTTATGATACAAGCTAATTTGTTATTTTATCGGAATCCACACTTGCTTCTATTGGCTTAAAAGATATATCTCTGACATGCCTTTCATATGAGAAAGTCCTCAGCATATTCGTTTCTTTTTCTTCTTTTCTTCTGTCAATGTATTTATCAGTTAATGGGGCAAGGAAAGCACATATAGCTGTTGTAATTAGCAATGCACCAATGAAGTAGAAACCCACGTCATAATTTCCTTCAATGTCTCGTGTCCAACCTGTGCAGAAGGGAAACAGAATATAAAAAGATTTTGTGTGACTCCACACTGACTACGATAGCTCGTATTAAAACAGTTGGTAAAGCATAACCATAGGATTGAGTTGACATTTAGAGTAACTGTACGATTATTGTTTATTTTATGCTAGCCAATACATAAGAACAGACACACTTCTATTCTTGAATAAACTTCACTTGGGACTACCATAATAATAGTCTGGGGCACCCATGTTCATTTGGCCAGGTGTTCATGAAGTCCGAGTTACTCACACTTGTCTTAAAGCTGCACTGGCTGCAACGGAATTTTTTTAGAAACTGTTTTGTTAGATGTATTTATTTACTCCTAATGTCGTACACCCTGAACAGTATTGAATCACCTAACATATTTATAAAGCTGTACACATGACATGGTACAATACATTTTTGGGTCCGCACTCGAAAAATGGCTATCAACGACAACCACAATATATCGACCTGATATTGTACTACTTACAGACGAAATAGACCATTACATGTTCAACATCTTATTATTGGAATTTTAACAATTTTCAGTGAAAATATTGTTGGTTGTCTGATCGAAAAAAATGTTTGTACAAGAAATGTAGGATGTTCGCATGTTTTGAAACCTACCTACAAATGGAGAGCCAACCATCGCACCAACAGACTGCGCTTGCACATAATACATGTTTCCATGGTCCATTTTCATGGTGCCAACTATCCCACGCATGACCACAGGGAAAGTAGGAACGAAGCAGGCCATACAAATACCAAACACTACCATGTAAATTAGCTGACCTTGGGGAAACAACACGAATTAGTTTAGGATAGGACGTCTTCAGCTTTACAAAAAGTATCCATGAATACTGTCTCAATCTTGGCGTAGTAAGGACAAGTACTTTGTGGCGTACTTTGGGATGTCACAAAGTACTCGTATCGTCTATCTGAACAAATCATATACAAACTCACCTAACCGCGAAAAAAATGGTATTCAACTTGTAACAATACAGTTTGTCAAGAAAATTACATAAGCCATAGGTGTGGTCTATAAGAGAATGCTTTGCCATTTCTCCATATATACGATAGACTAATGCTTGTAAAATGGATGCCATAAAAAGATGGGAGATGATATGGGAAAGTACGTTGACTCACCTGTGTAGGTCGTAGTGTGTATGCTAATGATAGTTGAAATCCCTGCTAGTGCAATGCTACTACCATACAACATAATTGGTTTCAATTTCGTTGAAACTCCACCGAGAAGTCCCCAGAATATCCGTCCTAGGAACTGAGTCATTCCCATTATTGCAGGTAAGGAAGAACTGCGCAAGCTTGGAATACCATAGTCTCTTCCCCTCTTGACCTGTTAAATATATTCAAATGCATTAGCATGCACAGAGAGAACAACGTAGTTTGGTTATAGCATATACCCTACATCAACGGGTCTATGGTTATAGATACATCGAAACCCGCTCCGTGTGAACTGCTCTAATGGATCTGTGTATTTTGAATTCAATTTTAAAATTCAGTTGTTGAAATATCGTGTCAACATGCACAGACAAGCAGACAGACATGCAGATCAACAGATTATACAGATATACAGAACTACAACAATACCTGCTCTCTACGTGGTTAGTTCCACACATGTGAGATATATAATATTACTCCGTTTGTACGGTGTGAATAACTTCTAAGAGTCCTATATTGGGACCATGCCTGTTATAACAACCATGGTCCCAAAATAGGATTATTTAACAGGCAAGTATATCAGTATATAGATTAATGAAAGCATATGGTGTTAGTGTATACGATAAATTAGAATGCCGCTGATGATCTCATTGTAAGCCCATCGCATGTAAGATATTATGACATCATTGTCTAATACTGTAAATGTAGACACTTTCTTAAAGTAAAAGTTTGGACAATAAAGGCCAGTAGAAGGAGAGAAGAAAAAAGTAACCATTTCGTTCGGAGAGGTAACTTGCGAACCAGAAATCTATGTCTGTTGAGCTATTCCTGAGTACTCGTGTGATTCGGTATAGGAGTAACTTTGGATGTAGTGTAAAGTTAGCCGAACATTAATGTAAAGACGAGAGTAGCGACACTGGTGAGAATCAATACTGGTGACAGTAGCAGTCTGTCTGTCTGTCTGTCTGTCTGTCTGTCTGTCTGTCTGTCTGTCTATGTATGTATGTATGTATGTATGTATGTATGTATGTATGTATGTGTGTATGTATGTATGTATGTATGTATGTATGTAAATATGTATTTATGTATGTATGTATGTATGTATGTATGTATGTATGTATGTATGCATGCATGTATTTCACTGTAGAATAAAACTGGTATCTCGACCATCAAGATTGAAATTACTGATCTTGAAAATATTTGAATGAAAGAATGAAAGAAAGAAAGAATGAATGAATGAATGAATGAATGAATGAATGAATGAATGAATGAATGAATTAATGAATTAATACAATTTCCAAGTTTCAAACTGGTATTGGTGTTGTTAAAACTTACTATATGTGACGTTATTGAGTAAGCTCCAAACTGTGTTGCAAATCCGCATATAATAATCAAAACGAAAGCTACTTTGCGAAACAAGGACCAATCGAATGCACCTTTACAACAATTCTTGTGATTTGCAATGGGTGATCTGCACGAGCTTGGACAACTTCCTTGGCGTGTCTCATTCACTTCTTCCGTAGTTATAATCGTCTCTCCATTGGTGCTGCTAGCATCAATATTGTCCTCGAGATTAGCCGTAACATATTTCCTTCCACTTTTACGCTTTCTTTGTGTATGAATATTGTGCAATTCGATTGGTTTGAAGAGAGATCCGGCAACACAAATGTTAAGGTTGAATGCTGAAAGAATAAGAAGCGTTCCACGCCATCCGTACTCATCCAGAAGTAATTGTACGACAAATGAAAATGCAATCTGTCCAGCTCCAGTCCCTGATAAGGCAAATGCGACGGCTAAAGCGTGTCTTCTAGTGAAGTATTGTCCAAGTATTGCCAGTGTCGGCAATACAGGCACCCAAAACCACAAACCTGACGAGATAGAGAAAAAAGGTGAATACAACTATTTATTGAATTTATATTTACACGTACCGTACAGTAACTGTGAGTAATTATTCGATGTAATACGCTACCCTTAAATGATCAACGTCTATATTGCATTTTCTAAATATATCTCATTATAAAATCAGCAGTAGACTTGATATTGTGAATTTTAATAACACACACACACACACACATACACACACACACGTATATATATATATATATATATATATATATATATATATATATATATATATATACATCAACATCTCCTGACGAGTGATTTACTCACGAAACAGGCTTGTAGAGACGAAAAACCCGACTTGATTTTCTTCTACCCTCAACATATATATATATATATATATATATATATATATATAACTTGGTGAGTATCAATCTGCTAAGAAAGTGCTCTATACCGCAGTGGCAGAGCGTAACTATATATATATATATATATATATATATATATATATATATATATATATATATATATATATATATATATATATATATATATATATATATAAGCACTGTCTTAGCAGATTGATACTCACCGAGTTATATATATATATATATATATATATATATATATATATATATATATATATATATATATATATATATATATATATATATATATATATATATATATATATTTAATGGATGGATGGATGTATTAACTCAGCCCAAGTCATGTGTGTAACCTTTGCTTTTGGGTAGGTCCTGAAGTCAACTGATGTGAAAACATAATAAGGTTCCCCCTGATTGAACTACTCATATAAGTCTACATTATAATAATTAAAAAGTCAAATCTTCCCAAACAGGACAATATCATTTCTGTACACTATAAATACGTCTATTTATTTTTATGTGACTGTATAAGGTGCATTATATGCAGAGACTGCCTGTATATACAGCTTTACGATCCATTTCAGATTGAACTGGCAATAACTGGCATGGATGTTACACTTACCAGTGAAGATTCCATAAATGACGTACACTTGGCCTATGTTTGTTGTGAATGAGGTTATTAATAGTCCCACTGATGTACAAACACCACTGATTGCCATCACTCTACGGTGGCCATATTTCTTCATGAATGCGGTGGTTAAAGGGTAGGTGATGAGTGCTGTACTCAAATATATTGAACCTATCAATGCTGTAATATAAAATGGGTTATTTATTACATTATTATTATTATTATTATTTTAATTCAATCAATCGATCAAGCATTACATTAAATTAGTTTATATTATACGTACATCACACCCTTCGACACCCTTTAAAGATAAATCTGTCGTTCACACAAATTATTGCCAATATGACAATTTCCGGTTTTATTAAATGGGAAACGTTAATTTCATTACAGATGGCGTTATTACAAATATTGGCAATTATTACAAATGTCGGTTGTAGAAGGCGCTCACTCCATGAACAACACAATCGAAAATAAAGTTTGATATACGAAGGAATTATAGGTAAAATAAGCAAATGAATCGTGTTGAACTACTACCAATGAATTGAAAGTGTACTAACCTAGCAGCTAATTTATAAACTATGAAAACGTAACCATGACTGTGTGCACTTTAAACGTGTACTCTTCTAGATTAGACTATTGTATAGAATATCGAAGTTCACACCTGGCCATGCAGGAACATTGACAAATCATGTTGCAAACCTAGCCTGCCTATAGATTTTAAATCAAGACTCCGATATGCTTGCTCTCACATTTACATGTGCTCGTGAAGTTGATATATCACAAAGAACTACGTCAAGAGGCCATTTAGACCTAACAGCGAGTTACTATAATACGTACTGTATAGCTATTCGACCTCACAGTTGTAGTTCTCTGTGATGAAGCAGTTTCATCTGTGGCTGTTCCTAATAATAACTAACCTATAGGAATCCCAAATCTTTAGCCAGTATATGGAGAGCCTATCTTATTACATAAGGAAGTATCAACCATGTGGATAACGCATGCATACACCATACCTGTATTTGCTTTGGATGCTCCGAAGGCATCAAGAAACTCTACGTACAGTACACCAAAGGAAAGGGTCTGTCCACCAATAATAAAGAAAATCATGAAAGCGCCGAATGTCACTGCCCAACCATAACCTCCGTCTGGAGGATCAACGTCCGTTGATTCTAACCGATTCTGTTTGGAGATAGCCATCACGACATCCGCGTTTGTTGGGTCAATACCTGCGCATGTGCAATTGATACTAGAGCAGTAATAAATTACTACTCTATGAAGTGGGAACAGTGGTTCTAATAACTTCTATGACTCAAGTTCGCCCTCGGTTGTTACATGAAGTTGCTGTGATCGACGTCAGTTAAACGGGTCGTCCTTGTAACACTGCGTAAATAACATTTCTATTCCCAACATGACGATCGATCGTACGTCCACGCTCATCGCTCATCAACAGTATCTTCTGATTTCGTGACGTAAAGTAGCTCAATATTAAAAACTCTTATATATTATGCATTTTCATCCAGTGCTTTCATCCAGTAATTACATATATGAACCGATCTCGGGGAAACGACAGCTCTAGGCGACAGCTACTATATATATGTCCCCGGTGTATATCTCCATAGAGTAGTTACAGTATCACTATCAATTGCACATGCGCAGGTATTGACCCTACGAACTCGGATAACCTTTCTCGCACTGCATGCCTTGTAGTATAGTATAGCTCGTTTGGTTTAATCTGTGTGAATAGCAATACGCGGTTTTGGTAAGGGAGCCGCCAGTAATTAAACGGGGAGGGCCGGGGAATGGGGGGTGGGTGGCCACTTTTCATAAATCGATTCTCCGGGGACGGCCATGATTTAGAGAATTCGTACAATTATTTACATTTTACAGTAACCAAATTACGACATTAAACCAGCGGTAAACTTATTTTGATCTAAGATATAAGGTGATAAGTGAAGGTAACAAAGTACACTTCATGTTCACGCAAGAACTGATTTTAAACAAGAATGAATTATTTTTGATATCATCATCATCATCATCATCATCTGGTAGATACCACAAGTCCTTGTCTTTTGGTTGGGTGTTTATGAGGCCTAGCATAGTTCAGGCTCGGTCAATTCTGGACATTAAACTCAATTACTACTGAATATTCCAATAATCGATTTTATTTACTCTATTTTTAAAAATTGGAATTTATGGATTTCTGATACGTTGATAGTAAAAAAAACATGTTCATCGTCGTCAATCATCATCATTATCATCATCATCATCATCATCATCATCATCATCATCATCATCATCATCATCATCATCATCATCATCAATAAGTTTCAAATGATCATCGTCATGAACAACTGAAAATCGGTAAATGAATCCACTATTTCATAATAGATACAAGTTCTATTTAAATTGACTTGAAAAATCTGCAATAAAAGTGTCATCAAACTGCAAACTCCTTTGACATCCGTCTTCTATCTTCTGAAGTTTCCTTTTCCGTTGTCGGTTCAAAGGTCACTTTGTTTGATTCACGTTGTTGCCTGTATAAAACAATCAAGCTAGTCAGTATACAGACACTGTAGATGAATAAAATATTATGTATTGACTTATCTCGTTCGCTGTTTTCAAGAACGCTTTGTTGCTACTACTTTAAATTGTAATATTTTATGAACAGTGACAAATAAAAATCAATAGTAGTTTTCCAAAATGAATAATATCGAGATATTTTTTCAAGAAAGGATTATCAATTCATTTGGTTGATTTAAATGCATATGGGCCATCGTATCTAGCTGAATGGAATTGGTTTACACACAACACAAGAGAAAATGGTAATGTATACATTAAAAAACAAACTAAAAAAAAACAACATGGTTAGATGTTCACCTTCTGTTGGCAAGTATAGCCTCATTCTTATGTTTGATAGACTCTGTTATCGGGAAAAAACATAGAAATATGATAGACACCAGTGTCAGACAAATTGGTACGACTGACATTAAAATTCTCATTGTCATGCCCACTGAATTTGGTTGTACAGAAGCACCAGTCTCATACCCAGCAAATCTGTAAGAAGAAATAAATAGATCAATATTGACGTTAACACCTGGCGAAAACATTGAGACCAATTAAAACTAAGGTCAATCAATATACGAAATATATGGGCAAGGTAATATTTTCTGTTTGTGATAAATAACCTTCACTTATGTTATAGAAATATATAATACTATTAATTCTGATCAAACTTTTTTACAAACTGTGCTGCCAACATCGAAATTAAAGGGTTCGTTCTGACGTAAATATTTTGACATCGCTTACAAGCAAACACTTCATTTATGCACCGATTACAAGATCGGTCTAGTTATGTCTTCAACCTAGTAAACAGAACGAGGTAGCCAATGGGATACTTGGAATCGATGACAGCCAATCAGCTTACATCAAGGGACGATACAATAGATACTGTAGAACAAATCCTTTGACAGATAATCAGTTGCTTACTAAAGATGATACATTTTATACAGAGCAACAAAAACCCTTACCCGAGAACTAAAGTGGACATTCCTAACCCAATACCATTCAATAGCTTATTAAAGGATTGGAAAAACGAGTAAAAGATGGCATCATTTCTCAGTCCTGTCTTTACTATGTAGTCATCTATGATATCTGGCATCATAGACCTGTATATATTAAAATACAAATATAATATGATATATGGTTTTATCAGAAAATTGTCATTATAAATACAAATTAGTGTTCTATAATACTGAACGAAAGTGCAATGTTTACTAAAATTATTTATCAGTAAGCTCATCATAATTATTGAAAAATAAACTTTCTATGGGATTATCCCGATGTGTAAGAAGGGAATATGTATCAATTTTAATCTCAGAGTGAAGATTACAACATCTTTCGAGTATCTGCTATTCTGTGAGAGGGAAAGCCACTCCTGGAAAGATAGGTATTATTTCACATCACAAAATTTTCGCTCGGTTGCCAGGAAAAAACCCTTCTACATAGCTAGGTTAAACTTGTTATAACTCAAGATTTCAGTTTATCTTCGTGTGGCACATAACGCTTGTATTTTGATTAAAATTGAAGATACCGTGAAGAGTAAACAGCGTTTTACTTACCATGGCAACAGATATAGACATGATGATGCTGCCCCCACTAGATAACATAAGATGAATGCAACGACTGTATTATTTTCAGGTAAGAAGAAAAGTGACGTCAGTATGGGAATAATTAGCTGTAAAGAAGAATACAATTACTAATCAAAGGCATTGTTGTGTTCATTTTTAATTACTTATTTCGTTTCTCGCTTCTTAACTTACATTTAAGTATAAATTAAATAACAACCACGTTAAAAGAAGCTGCCACATCAGCCGAGTTGCATTCTGTGAAAGTGTTCAGGTTTTCTGATTCGTTTGACACAAATCTTCCACAGGTGAAGACACAGTCAACACTACCGTGTTAATTGCGGTCTTCAATATCATATATGATATTAATAATAATCGTCTTGAATATTGTCCCATATTACATCTACACCACTTCATTACGTGCCTACACCTTTTGTTTCATGAGTGCATTATTTACACGAGTGCATCGACATTGTGTAACATTGCACTTATCAGATGCAATATCCAGATATTACATTGGTCGAATTTAACTATGAGAGTCAGGATATAAAAGGTCAGTGTCCGACTTTCAAACTTACTTAGCATAGGAGAATGGTAAATATGGCCGACATTTGGTCAAGTAGTCAAGCTTGCGTAATATAGTAAATTGTGTATGTACCATATTATCTGATATGTATGCCAGGTTTGGTTTTACTTAGGTTATCATTTTAAAAAAAAGATGGCGCTATCTGTCCATGGACAAAAAGATGGCCAATAATCGTATATTTTGCGATTTGGAATTCTCGTGTATAGTTATCATTGTTTATACATTCCCAAACAAAATAAAGGTTGACAGATATGTAAATGTGATGGAGAAAATATCATCATACACGAGAATCCTTTGCTGCTTATACACTCCAAATTAGGACCTTACCAGTTGACCTATTCCTAACGTCTTCTTTTTACCAATCTTAGATAAAATCTTCTGCCACATAGGATTTGAAAGAACAAGTGATACCTATATGGATATGAACGTAAACATTATGTAAAATAATTCGCTGAGAAATTATCTACAAACACTAATCAAAGTATACTAACACCACAGCTATGCCAAAAAAAAAATGAAATTGTCTTCATACTTAAGATGGTGATATAGATGAGAAATGGGCATTTATATCGATGTTTAATAACTGGAACAACTTTATTGTAAATTGAATATCAACCACAAACAATTTAATAAACCAGGTATGTATCTGTACAAAGATAATTGCACATGTTTTAAAGTTTGTTAGTGTAAAATTGTACATAAGGTAATGATTTTTAAGTTAATGTAAAATTGTACATAAGGTAATGATTTTTAACATAAACTGAGTAAAGGCAAGTAATCACTGTGTCACGTCAAGCTCTCTGCAATAAGTGCATCTGTCACTCCCCATATGTTTCAACTTCAAATGGTATAAGCAGTTTGATTATCTGTTTTGAATTGTGATATATGTGACATATGATTACGTGATTACCAAATATGTTTACAAACCACTTCTCTGCACACTGTAACGAATTTGACCTCTTTGATTTGAAACAGTATGAAATATAAAAACTAGCTAGATAGTCACGAAGTTTACAAACTCACCTGAAAAATAATGAGGCCATAGTAGAACAAGTCAATATGCAGAGCATATAGTAAATACAGAGTCGTGTTACTAATTATCATCTGAAAGATAAGAACTTTATCATTCGTATAGTGTTCGACGTAGTAAAGATCATTTCGAGAAAATTTCCAGGATAGGCATTTACTCGAGCTACTTAAATGAAAAACGATGGTGCTTCCAAGTATCAAAATGATATGTGTGTATGTGTGTGTGTGTGTGTGTGTGTGTGTGTGTGTGTGTCTGTGTGTCTGTGTGTGTGGTGTATATAGTGTACACACATATATAATTCATATCTATTTTTGCTGTATATGTCAAGTTCAAGTATCAGCTGCACACATGATAATAATCAAAATCTTCAATACGAGGAAGGTAGTATTTAGCAAAGAAGTAAAACACCACTAAACTCACTTGTAGGGTCAGCAAACTAAACTGAAAGCAGGGAAGACCGATGATAAAAGGACGGTGTGAAAATACACTCTTTATGCTTGTCCACACATTATCTTCTCCTCCATGCTTTGAAGCGGAAATATCTAGATAACATAACACCCAAAAACGTCCTATTAGTCATTAATAAAAAATGAAATAAACAATTATCGTCTCTAACATTAGGGAAACCGCTGAATATTCTGCAGAAATATTTTTTGATGATTGATATATATATATATATATCTGTCTGTGTGTCTGTGTGTGTGTGTGTGTGTGAGTCTATATTATACAATGATGTCTGATGATCGCACTATGCGTGAAACCCCTAGGTACAACCAAGAAAGAGTTCCAGAACTACCAAAACTATATATATATATATATATATATATATATATATATATATATATATATATATATATATATATATCTATATCTATATATATATATATATATATATATATATATACATAATACCTTTCTTCTCTTTGGTTCCAAGTATAACAATAAGACCACATACCAAACCCACACCAACAATAGTTCCAGCGGCAGCGATAAAGGTTACTTCCTGGAATTGGAGACAAAACATATAAAGTGTACACCACTAACACTTAATTATGTACGCTGAATCCAGCATAATGAAGAAGTGCATAAAACACTTAAACTCATTGTCCGTACTACTTGTAGACTGAAAGTATATGCCACATCGTCACACACATACCCCCACACACACATACACACGTGCATATATACATATATATATATATATATATATATATATATATATATATATATTTATAACTCGTTGAGTATGAATCTGCTGAGACAGTGCTCTATACCGCAGTGGCAGAGCATAATAGTTTTAGTAGTTCTTGAACTCTTTCTTGGTTGTAACTCGGAATTTCAAGCATAGTGCGATAGTTGTCTGATGATCGCACTATGCGTGAAATTCCGAGTGACAACCAAGAAAGAGTTCCAGAACTACCAAAACTATATATGTGTGTGTGTGTGTGTGTGTGTGTGTGTGTGTGTGTGTGTGTGTGTGTGTGTGTGTGTCTGTGTGTGTCTGTGTGTGTGTGTATACCAATATGTGCTCACCATCTGATTTCTTTCTAGTGGTGGTAAAGTTGAGTTTAATGTTTGATTTACATTAATATTCACAAATGAGCCATCAGCGCTATCACTGTTTGCAGCTAAAAATTGTGACATAATGACATTTCCTAGCACTATTCCGATCACAGAAAATCCAATACCTACAAGAGACAACGACAACGTAGAAAGTATTAACAGGAAAGCAAACATAAAACTGAAGTAAACTGTTTCTTTTAGTGTAAGTTGTTGCTATGTTTATATATGAAACACTATATAAATTATTACCTTGACAAACGTTCTCCTAGATTTGTGCAGTCATTCTTGATTTACTTTGGAAATAGCATCGAAAAATTAGAGTTGAATTTAATGTTGACAGACTTATTTGATCTCGTGTAAATACTCATCAATACTTGAGTATACTCGAGTCTGAGTTAATACTGAATATATACAACTAGTTTTTCGCAGCAAACCAGAGTCGCCCGAAACTTTTGTCCAAAGCAATGAGAACACATGTCCGTAAAACGTTATGCGTGTAATGTTACAGCGAATATTAATTGGTCGAGACATCAGCGAGGAATTGATGTTACAGATAGCAGGGGTGTAAGTATTGTATGGAAGAGCACCATTTTATCATGTAAACCTTTAAGCAGGTAAATTGAAATCAAATGACAATCGTTTAAAACTGACTTATAACGTTACCAGTGATGTCATAGGATGGATGAAAAATACCTCCTGAACATAGATCACTAAATGCATCGTTTGTACGTAGTACTTACGGTATGCCGTGGCTGAATCACGGTCCTGTTGGTTATTACTCAGAAACATAGTAAGAGATACGTAGGGAAGATTATAACACTAAATGAATCAAAAGAAAGATGATAGGTATGACAGCTATACTGAGATTTTTAAAGGGTGACATTGGAACTGACATTGGGAAACAGAATGTGTTAATAAATCCTGTATGCATGAAATTCAGCGCTTGGGAGAACTCTTGTCAAAATATCAATTCTCTTATTTCATTAGTAATATCAATGTATGAGTTATAAATAGCTAATAAATACTTATATGATTTATATTAATTGTATGATGTAGGGGAAAATAAGAACATAATATTAGAAATAGGAAAAGACATGAACATTTATTTATTCCTTGTAGCCCCTATGATATAATTGGGCAGTGTTATCATCATCATCATCATCATCATCATCATCATCATCATCATCATCATCGTTGTTGATATTGTTGTTGTTGTTGTTTATGCTTTTTTGTTATTGTTAGTATAATATCAACTAACCGTTATAAATGTCAGATGAGCGCAGTATATGAAAATATAGTAGACAAATTTCAAATCATTGCTGACACCTGGTACAACCCAAATAAGGAAGTATGAAAGCAAGACAAACGGAAGTGAACAAACTATCCTGAAAAGAAGAAAATACGATACAAAAATTAACCATTATTATACATTTGACAATTCATTGACTTCAGTCGTAAAGATAAATTTACATTACACAATATGTTGTACACGTTGTCTATTGGGTTGCTTTCTTGGGTAATCTTCACCTTGGTATGGGCATTACGTACGTCATGTTCCATAGTGCAGTTGTAAGTGCCCATATATGTTTGCGGAAAGCTCTAAAGGTATATTGACACGTTAAACTTGAAAAACGTTAACTGAACTTACCATGGTTTCATTTTACCAAATCTACTATCCAATTTGTTGACAAAAATACCACAAATTGGATTAGCGATGGCTTCCCATGCTCTTCCACCGAAAAGCACAACACTGGCGTGGGCAGGTTTTATCTATACAGAATAATATACATGGTTTAGTACAAATTCTATCCCGACGGGGTTTATCCCTGTGCTTTAAAGGTATTTAAAAGCTTTGCAAACCCTGATTTTGGAAACTTCCACAAATCTCGTACCATCGAACTGAGTTTTCGCTTACAACCATTCTCACATGATCTCACATGATCATAGTCTTCTAGTAAGAACTCTTTGATCATTAACAAGACTTGCTTGTATAACCATAACAACAAGCTCTGTGAAGCAGACCTAAAGGCTGCAAAACTTGTTGTTTCAAGAAATATTCTACTCCAAAGACTTATTGACGTAATATAATTTAAAGAATTTGCTGTGTTACAAATTTATGACATCCGATGACGCTAGCAACAAGAAGCTAAGATTGTAGATAAAAAACTGTTAACTGATGAACCCATGCACCCTCCCTCCGCCATGTTATAGATACAGAGTTGGTGGAGGGTCTATGCTGAACCTAAGTAGGTACATTTGTAGTACCAGTACAAATGAATAGACAAGCCTTTTTAAAACAGAAAACAAAATGCAGGACGTGGACTGTTTCTGGAAGGCCATTCAAATTCAGGTTGCTATCTTTGTCTTTCCCACATGTCAACATAATAATAAGCCCTTCTTTCATTGCCGTTCAGAATAGGCAATTGAAAGAGATTTGGGCGACCTTAATAATTTTAAGTTTCTCATAGTATCACCAACATGAAAAGTATACACTTACTACTTTTTTATACTGTTTCACCAACCGACTCACCATTCCTTTAAGGTGATATACGATGACAAACATCGAATTAAATATTGGCACCCTTACAGCGTCATCAACCCCGCTTGTTTATTAAAATTCGAGTCGCTGTGATAATTTGATATTATTCCCACCTTTTTCTGTGTTCAGGCAAGAGAAATATGAGTGACCTAAGGGGCCTTGTGACTACGAGTGGTTAATATCCTGACTGAATGAAAAACGATATTCGTTAAATAAATATAATTTCTAATCGAGATTTGGAATATTCTGACCCCTATTTTGATTACCACAGAACCAGTGGCATAGTCACAGATCGTCGTGACGTAGATCGACGGTTTCGATTTCGCATTTTCTGTCTAAAGAAAAGAAACCTGGCTTATATACGGTATAATAAATATATGGTTATGAAAACTAAAGACTTATAAGTACCATAAAAAGGAAAGACAAAAGTTCTTACTACATTACCATTGCAACTTCCAACAAAAACAATGGCAAGTAAGAACAAAGTACACCCGCTAATACCAGAAATGTCATTCCACCGACACCATAGCTAAGTTTGGATAGTGTATCCAATGGTTTATTGTCATCTGTCGTTGTTGAAGGTCGTTCTTTCTCCAGTATAGCTTGCTTCTGTAAAAAGGTCACATTGCACACAGTCATTATATAAAAGCAGAATTATATTTTCTTAAGTTTATCGTCATTTACTTGGTCACTTTGTCTTGACTATTTAATCCTATTTCAAGTACAGAAAATAAAATCATTTTTCTTAAGGTACAATACCAGTCGGCATGGTGGTTTTAAATTTAAGTATTTTTTACTACAATCAATATATTCATTCCAATGTGTATATCAACAATAGGCCCATTTTGGAGTTATTCAAGGTGTATCACTTACCTCTTCACGTTTCTCTTTGCCCATTATGGTTTTTTATAAGACTGAAAACAAAACTGTGCATTCACAACGTATGTCAATTGGTTTCACACACTATAGTTGTACGAAGAGTTACTTGGAATTGAAATTTAGGAGATTCTACAAAATAAACAACACAATCATCACTTTAAGATTATTTTACCTTGGCCTACTTTGATTGTATGCAGAAACTTCAACCACAACGTTATGGTGACCTTGAACTTAAGGTCATCTGTTTGTAGAAAGTAAATTGGATTGCCCTGTATTGTCATCTACCACACTGCTGTCCTCTTACTGTGTACATATAGCTACTCCAGAAATGTGGTGAAAGGCACTTGACATGATCACAACGACCAATACATTCACGTACCTTCGAACTGAATTTCCACCACCGTGTACGCTACTTGAATTGATTCGTATGTCACAGTTCGTATGTCGAGTGTGTCTGTCTACCAATATGACTGGCCTGGAATGGCGTCCATGTCAATTCAAAATGGCACTGCTATATTTAAATTGTCAAAGAAAGTATTGTATCTGGACAATTGCCACTGACCTGACTGAGTACATAGATATACAAGTCTGAAGGACAACCTGGATAACCTTTCACCCGGTATTGTTATTTTAATGAACGTACTGCCACCAAACTGCAATAGAATTGATAAATGTTCTGCTTGATTCTCTCGTTTGTAAACTTCTTGCAGACGTGAAAAGGCCAAATTCCGTAGCAAATGGCATAATATAGCACAGATAATTACTACTACTATTACGTTGTATTTTGGTTGTACACAATTTACCAACCCATTACAAATCTGTACGTGCGCGCGTTTGTGTGTGTGTGTGTGTGTGTGTGTGTGTGTGTGTGTGTGTGTGTGTGTCTGTCTGTCTGTCTGTTTGTCTGTCATTGTGTACGTCATTTGTTCTGCTGTGTTCTGCTGAGTCAAAACGCTCAGAATTACCTTTACTTTCCCCGATATTTATATTACTGGGGCTAGTGTAATTTTATATTTTTCCCAATATCTTTCTTCATTCAGCCAGGAAATACTCATGACCTAAGGGTTTGTCACTACTTGTCTAGCCTCACGTAGTGACAAGGGCCCCTTAGGTCACTTGTATTTTCCTAGGCTGATCAAAGAAAAATATTCGTGAATAATATCTAAATATATTATATGGCTTTATCATATAATTATTATCCTTGAATCCAAACTAGTGTTCCATAATGTTGAACGAAGACGGATATATTTACTACTAATATTTACCGGTCACCTCTTCGTTAGGAAGAACACTTTAAATTTGGATAATCCAGTGTGTAAACAAATGAATCGTTTAAAATAAACTGTAACCTCTTCGGAAGTATCACGAATCGTAGATGGCAATTGGGATGTATTTATATGACAAAAGTTATTTCGTGACTAAGAGTGGTATCTCTGATATATTGGTGTTGATTGTGGGCGCTATTCATATTTGTTTTCCCTTGTGAACTTATCCGACTGGAATCCTTAACCCACACTGTATTGGCAAGTGACCGGAGAGTCGAGGAAATTATGGTACCTTCGTCCTCTGGTAGATACCACGAGTCCTTGTCTTTGGGTTGGGTGTTTGTAAGGCCTAGCATAGTTCAGGCTCGGTCAATTCTGGACATTAAACTCAATTACTACTGAATATTCCAATCGATTTGATTTACTATATTTTTAAAAAGTGGAATATATGGATTTCTAATACGTTGATAGTAAGAAAAACATGTTCATCGTCGTCAATCATCATCATCGTCATCATCATCATCATCATCATCATCATCATCATCATCATCATCATCATCAATAAGTTTCAAATGATCATCATCATGAACTGAAAATCAGTAAATGAATCCAGTATTTAATAATAGATACAAGTTCTATTTAGATTGACTTGAAAAATCTGCAATAAAAGTGTCATCAAACTTCAAACTCCTTTGACATCCGTCTTCTATCTTCTGAAGTTTCCTTTTCCGTTGTCAGTTCAAAGGTCACGCTGTTTGATTCACGTTGTTGCCTGTATAAAACAATCAAGCTAGTCAGTATACAGACACTGTAGATGAATAAAATATTATATATTGAACCTCGCTGTTTTCAAGAAAGCTTTGTTGCTACTACTTTAAATTGTAATATTTTATGAACAGTGGAAAATAAAAATCAGTATTAATTTTCCAAAATGAAAAATATTGAGATATTTTTTCAAGAAAGGATTATCAATTCATTTGGTTGATTTAAATGTATATGGGCCATAGTATGTAGCTGAATGAAATTGGTTTACACAAAACTACAAGAGGAAAAGAGGACAACCAAATTCATCTTCATAACACAAGAAAGGTAACATATACATCCCTACAGTTAAAACGGAATATGGCAAACGGGCATTTCACTATATAGTGGTGCTTTTCTATGGAACAATCTACCCCTATCCATAAGATCAGCTCCGAACTCATCGATATTTAAAAGACATCTTAAGAATGTAGTCTGGTAATGTGGGTGGGTATCATTTAAAGTGCACTGTGCGTCTGTAACTTTTTGTCCTGGTTTGTCCCTTTTGTTTGTTTGTTTTGTTTGTTATCTGTGTACGTAATCTTGGAACAGGTTCCATTAGGAGAACAGTGCTAATGCACTGAAATGGTGTCTGTATATGAAAGATTAATAAATAAATAAATAAATAAATAAATGACAATGCATACATTAAAAAAACTCAACAACAAACAACATGGTTAGATGTTCACCTTCTGTTGGCAAGTATAGCCTCATTCTTATGTTTGATAGACTCTGTTATCGGGAAAAAACATAGAAATATGATAGGCACCAGTGTCAGACAAATTGGTACGACCGACATTAAAATTCTCATTGTCATCCCCACTGAATTTGGTTGTACAGAAGCACCAGTCTCATACCCAGCAAATCTGTAAGTAGAAATAAATAGATCAATATTGACGTTAACACCTGGCGAAAACATTGAGACCAATTAAAACTAATGTCAATCAAGTATAGACGAAATATATGGGCAAGGTAATATTTTCTGTTTGTGATAAATAACCTTCACTTATGTTATAGAAATATATGATACTATTAATGTCAAATTCTGATCAAACTGTTTTTCAAACTGTACTGCCAATATCGAAATTAAAGGGTTCGTTCTGACGTAAATATTTTGACATCGCTTACAAGCAAACACTTCATTTATGCACCGATTATAAGATTGGTCTAGTTATGTCTTCAACCTCGTAAACAGAACGAGGTAGCCAATGGGATACTGGGGAATTGATGACACCCAATCAGCTTACATCAAGGGAAAATACAATAGAAACTGTAGTACAAATCCTTTGACAGATAATCAGTTGCTTACTAAAGATGATACATTTTATACAGAGCAACATAAACCCTTACCCGAGCACTAAAGTGGACATTCCTAACCCAATACCATTCAATAGCTTATTAAAGGATTGGAAAAACGAGTAAAAGATGGCATCATTTCTCAGTCCTGTCTTTACTATGTAGTCATCTATGATATCTGGCATCATAGACCTGTATAAGGATACAAATATAATATGATATATGGTTTTATCAGAAAATTGTCATTATAAATACAAATTAGTGTTCTATAATACTGAACGAAAGTGCAATGTTTAATAAAATTATTTATCAGTAAGCTCATCATAATTATTGAAAAATAAACTTTCTATGGGATTATCCCGATGTGTAAAAAGGGAATATGTATCAATTGTAATCTCAAAGTAGAGATTATAGCATCTTTCGAGTATCTGCTATTCTGGGAGAGGGAAAGCCACTCCTGGAAAGATAGGTATTATTTCATATCACAAGATTTTCGCTCGGTTGCCAGGAAACACTAGTAATTTGAAACTCATGTTCATCTGTATTGTTCTTTTAAGGGAACGACATTGCATTATGGGTCTTAGCACACATAAATATTTATCAGGTGTACGTTGGATATTCATGAATCCTAAGAGCCCTTTCCTTCAGATGAATAGTTATGAGTATTCTATGTTCATTGAACAAATACGCATGTGTCAGTGATGTTTCACTGAAATAACAATAGAGGTGAATAAAGAGCTTCAATTTGGTGTTTCTTGGCAACCAAGCTTAACATAATGTCATTTGAAATCATGATGTGGCTCTCTAGAACCTCTCTATAGTACCTTTATTTCCAGGAACAACGTTCCCATTCACATCACACATTGAAACCCTTCTACATAGCTAGGTTGTATTAACTTGATGTTAAACTTGTTATAAGTGAAGATTTCAGTTTATCTTCGTGTGGCACATAACGCTTGTATTTTGATTAAAATTGAAGGTACTGTGAAGAGTAAACAGCTTTTTACTTACCATGGCAACAGATGTAGACATGATGATGCTGCCCCCACTAGATAACATAAGATGAATGCAACGACTGTATTATTTTCAGGTAAGAAGAAAAGTGACGTCAGTATGGGAATAATTAGCTGTATGTAAAGAAGAATACAATTACTAATCAAAGGCATTGTTGTGTTCATTTTTAATTACTTTTTTCGTTTCTCGCTTCAGAACTTACATTTAAGTATAAATTGAATAACAACTTCTTTAAAAAACCTGTCAGATCAGCCGAGTTGCATTCTGTGAAAGTGTTCATGTTTTCTGATTCGTTTGACACAAATCTTCCACAGCTGAAGACACAGTCAACACTACCGTATTGATTGCGGGCTTCAATATCATATATGATATTAATAAAAATCGTCTTAAATATTGTCCTATATTACATCTACACCACTTCATTACGTGCCTACATCTTTTGTTTCATGAGTACATTATTTACACGAGTGCATCGACATTGTGTAATATTGCACTTATCAGATGCAATATCCAGATATTACATTGGTCGAATGCAACCATGAAAGTCAAGATATGAAAGGTCAGTGTCCGACTTTCATTCTTACTTAGCATAGGAGAATGACAAATATGGCCGACATTTGGTCAAGTAGTCAAGCTTGCATAATATAGTGAATTGTGTATGTACCATATTATCTGATATTTATGCCAGGTTTGGTTTTAATTAGGTTATTGTTATAATAAAAGATGGCGCTTTCCGTCCATGGACAACAGGATGGCCAATAATCGTATATTTTGCCATTTGGAATTCTCGTGTATAGTTATCATTGTTTATACATTCCCAAACAAAATAAAGGTTGACAGATTTGTAAATGTGGTGGGGAAAATATCATCATACACGAGAATCCTTTGCTGCTTATACACTCCAAATTAGGACCTTACCAGTTGACCTATTCCTAACGTCTTCTTTTTACCAATCTTGGATAAAATCTTCTGCCACATAGGATTTGAAAGAACAAGTGATACCTATGTGGATATGAACGTAAACATTATGTAAAATGATTGGCTGAGAAATTATCTACAAACACTAATTAAAGTATACTTACACCACAGCTATGCCTTTAGATACAAACAAATGAAATTGTCTTCATATACTTAAAGATGGTGATATCGATGGGCATTTATTTGTCTATTTATATAAATGGGCATTTATATCGATGTCTAATGACTGGAACAACTTTACTCTAAATTCAATATCAACCACAAACAATTTAATAAACCAGGTACGTATCTGTACAAAGATAATTGCACATGTTTTAAAGTTAGTTAGTGTAAAATTGTACATCAGGTAATGGTTTTTAACATAAACTGAGTAAAGGCAAGTAATTATTGCGTCACGTCAATCTCTCTGCAATAAGTGCATCTGTCACTCCCCATATGTTTAAACTTCAAATTGTATAAGCAGTTACATTATCTGTTTTTAATTGCGACATATGTGACATATGATCACGTGTTTACCAAATTTGTTTACAAATCACTTCTCTACATACTGTAACGAATTTGACCTCTTTGATTTGAAACATTTTGAAATATAAAAACTAACTATAGTCACGGAGTTTACAAACTCACCTGTAAAATAATGAGGCCATAGTAGAACAAGTCAATATGCAGAGCATATAGTAAATACAGAGTCGTGTTACTAATTATCATCTGAAAGATAAGAACTTTATCATTCGTATAGTGTTCGACGTAGTAAAGATCATTTCGAGAAAATTTCCAGGATAGGCATTTACTCGAGCTACTTAAATGAAAAACGATGGTGCTTCCAAGTATCAAAATGATGTGTGTGTGTGTGTGTGTGTGTGTGTGTGTGTGTGTGTGTGTGTGTGTGTGTGTGTGGTGTGTGTGTGTGTGTGTATAGTGTACACACATATATAATTCATATCTATTTTTGCTGTATGAGTCAAGTTCAAGTATCAGCTGCACACATAATAATAATCAAAATCTTCAATATGAGGAAGGTAGTATTTAGCAAAGAAGTAAAAGACCGCTAAACTCACTTGTATGGTCAGCAAACTAAACAGAAAGCAGGGAAGTCCGATGATAAAAGGACGGTGTGAAAATACACTCTTCATGCTTGTCCACACATTATCTTCTCCTCCATGCTTTGAAACGGAAATATCTAGATAGCATAACACCCAAAAACGTCCAGTTAGTCATTAATAAAAAAAGGAAATAAACAATTATCGTCTCTAACATTAGGGAAACCTCTGAATATTCTCAGGCATTAAATTTGGTTATATACATACATACATATATATATATATATATATATATATATATATATATATATATATATATATATATATATATATATATATATATATATATATATATATATATATATATATATAAGTTTTAGAAAAAGTGTGAGGAACCTTCAGTGGATTTTAAAACATAATACCTTTCTTCTCTTTGGTTCCAAGTATAACAATGAGACCACATACCAAACCCACTCCAACAATAGTTCCAGCGGCAGCGATAAAGGTTACTTCCTGGAATTGGAGACAAAACATATAAAGTGTACACCACTAACACTTGATTATGTACGCTGAATCCAGCATAATGAAGAAGAGCATAAAAAACTTAAACTCACTGTCCGTACTACGTGTCGACTAAACGTATATGCCACAACGTCACACACATACCCACACACACATACCCACGTGCATATATATATATATATATATATATATATATATATATATATATATATATATATATATATATATAACTTGGTGAGTATCAATCTGCTAAGACAGTGCTCTATACCGCAGTGGCAGAGCGTAATAGTTTTGGTAGTACTGGAACTCTTTCTTGGGTGTAACTCGGAGTTTCACATATTGCGATCATCAGACACTCTGATGTCTGATGATCGCAATATGCGTGAAACTCCGAGTTACACCCAAGAAAGAGTTCCAGTACTACCAAAACTATATATATATATATATATATATATATATATATATATATATATATATATATATATATATATATAACTCGGTGAGTATCAACCTGCTAAGATAGTGCTCTATACCGCAGTGGCAGAGTATATATATATATATATATACATATATATATATATATATATATATATATATATATATATATATATATATATATATATATATATATATATATATATATATATATATATACCAATATATATATCAATATGTGCTCACCATCTGATTTCTTTCTAGTGGTGGTAAAGTTGTGTTTAATGTTTGATTTACATTAATATTCACAAATGAGCCATCAGCGCTGTCACTGTTTGCTGCTAAAAATTGTGACATAATGACATTTCCTAGCACTATTCCGACTACAGAAAATCCAATACCTACAAGAGACAACGTAGAAAGTATTAACAGGAAAGCAAACATGAAACTGAACTAAACTGTTTCTTTTAGTGTAAGTTGTTGCTAAATTTATATCTAAAACATAGTATAAATCATTACCTTGACAAACGTTCTCCGAGATTTGCCCAGTCATTCATGTTTTACTTTGGAAATAGCATCGGCAAATTAAAGTTTAATTTAATGTTGACGGACTTATTTGATGTCGTGTAATCTTGATAAAGTGTATATGTAGCTCATCAATACTTAAGTATACTCCGAATATTTTTGCTGTTTCGATTCTGAGTTAATACTGAATATATGCAACTTGTTTTTTGCCCGAAACTTTTGTCTAATGTAATGAGTACACATGTCCGTAAACCGTTATGCGTGTGATGTTACAGCGAATGGGTCGAGACAACAGCAAGGAATTGATGTTACAGGTAGCAGGGGTGTAAGTATTGTATGGAAGAGCACCATGGAGGTGTAAGTATTGTATGGAAGAGCACCATTTTATCATGTAAACCTTTAAGCAGGTAAATTGAAAGCAAAATGACAATCGTTTATCACTGACTTATCACGTTACCAGTGATGTCATAGGACGGATGAAAAATACCTCATGAACATAGATCACTAAATGCATCGTTTGTAGTACTTACGGTATGCCGTGGCGGAATCACGGTCCTGTTGGTTATTACTCAGAAACATAGTAAGAGACATGTAGGGAAGATTATAACACTAAATGAATCAAAAGAAAGATGATAGGTATGTCAGCTATACTGAGATTTCTAAAGGGTGTCATTGGAACTGATATTGGGAAACAGAACGTGTTAATAAATCCTGTTTGCATGCAACTCAACGCTTGGGAGAACTCTTGTCAAACTATCAATTCTCTTATTTCATTAGAAATATCAATGTATGAGTTATAAATGGCTAATAAATATTGATATGGTTTATATTAATTGTATGATGTAGGGGAAAATAAGAACATAATATTAGAAATAGGAAAAGACATGAACATTTGTTTATTCAACGTGGCCCCTATGATATAATTGGGCAGTGTTATCATCATCATCATCGTTGTTGATATTGTTGTTGTTGTTGTTGATAATATTGTTGTTGTTGTTGTTGTTGTTTATGCTTTTTTGTTATTGTTAGTATAATATCAACTAACCGTTATAAATGTCAGATGAGCGCAGTATATGAAAATATAGTAGACAAATTTCAAATCATTGCTGACACCTGGTACAACCCAAATAAGGAAGTATGAAAGCAAGACAAACGGAAGTGAACAAACTATCCTGAAAAGAAGAAAATACGATACAAAAATTAACCATCATTATACATTTGACAATTCATTGACTTCAGTCGTAAAGATAAATTTACATTACACAATAAGTTGTACACGTTGTCTATTGGGTTGCTTTCTTGGGAAATCTTCACCTTTGTATAGGTATTATGTACGTCATGTTCCATAGTGCAGTTGTAAGTGCCCATATATGTTTGCGGAAAGCTCTAAAGGTATATTGACACATTAAACTTGAAAAACGTTAACTGAACTTACCATGGTTTCATTTTGCCAAATCTACTATCCAATTTGTTGACAAAAATACCACAAATTGGATTAGCAATGGCTTCCCATGCTCTTCCACCGAATAGCACAACACTGGCGTGGGCAGGTTTTATCTATACAGAATAATATATATGGTTTAGTAGAAATCCTATCCCGACGGGGTTTATCTCTGTGCTTTAAAGGTATTTAAAAGCTTTGCAAACCCTGATTTTGGAAACTTCCACAAAAAGTTTTCGCTTACAACCATTCTCACATGATCTCACATGACCATAGGCTTCTAGTAAGAACTCTTTGATCATTAACAAGACTTTCTTGTATAACCATAAAAACAAGCTCTGTGAAGCAGACCTAAAGGCTGCAAAACTTGTTGTTTCAAGAAATATTCTACTCCAAAGACTTATTGACGTAATATAATTTAAAGAATTTGCTGTGTTACCAATTTATGACATCCGATGACGCTAGCAAATAAGAAGCTAAGATTGCACCCTCCCTCCGCCATGTTATAGATACAGAGTTGGTGGAGGGTCTATGCTGAACCTAAGTAGGTACATTTGTAGTACCAGTACAAATGAATAGACAAGCCTTTTTAAAAAAGAAAACAAAATGGAGGACGTGAACTGTTTCTGGAAGGCCATTCAAATTCAGGTTGCTATCTTTGTCTTTCCCATATATGTCAACATAATAATAAGCCCTTCTTTCATTGCCGTTCAGATTAGGCAATTGAAAGAGATTTGGGCGACCTTAATAATTTAAGTTTCTCATAGTATCACCAACATGAAAAGTATACATTTACTACTTTTTTATACTGTTTTACCAACCGACCCACCATTCTTTTAAGGTGCTTTACGATGACAAACATCGAATTAAATATTGGCACCCTTACAGCGTAATCAACACCGCTTGTTTCTTAAAATTCGAGTCGCTGTGATAATGTGATATTATTCCCACCTTTTTCTGTGTTCAGGCAAGGGAAACATGAGTGACCTAAGGGGCCTTGTGACTACGAGTGGTTAATATCTTGACTGAATGAAAAACGATATTGGTTAAATAAATATAATTTCTAATCGCGATTTGGAATATTCTGACCCCTATTTTGATTACCACAGAACCAGTGGCATAGTCACAGGTCTTCGTGACGTAGATCGACTGTCTCGATTTCGCATTTTCCGTTTAAAGAAAAAAAACCTGGCTTATATATGGTATAATAAATATATGGTTATGAAAACTAAAGACTTATAAGTACCATAAAAAGGAAAGACAAAAGTTCTTACTACATTACCATTGCAACTTCCAACAAAAACAATGGCAAGTAAGAAGCAAGTACACCCGCTAATACCAGAAATGTCATTCCACCGACACCATAGCTAAGTTTGGATAGTGTATCCAACGGTTTATTGTCACCTGTCGTTGTTGAAGGTCGCTCTTTCTCCAGTATAGCTTGCTTCTGTAAAAGGTCACATTGCACACAGTCATTCCCTAAATTCGCATATCAGATATTTGATTATCCTGAATGGTTTTTGCCACCTACATATCGCAGCCAACTATCATGCCTATCAACATTGAAGGTTTTCGGCCAATTAAACCAAAATGATATTTTCTTAATTTTATCGTCATTTACTTGGTCACTTTATCTTGACTATTTATTCCTATTTCATGTGCAGAAAATAAAATTATTTTTCTTAAGGTACAATACCAGTCGGCCTGGTGGTTTTAAATTTAAGTATTTTTTACTACAATCAATATATTCATTCTAATGTGTATGTGAACAATAGGCCCATTTCGGATTTATTCAAGGTGTATCACTTACCTCTTCACTTTTCTCTTTGCCCATTATGTTTTTTTTATAAGACTGAAAACAAAGCTGTGCATCCACAACGTATGTCAATTGGTGTCACACACTATAACTGTACGAAGAGTTACTTGGAATTCAGGAGATTCTATGAAATAAACAACACAATCATCATTTTAAGATTATTTTACCTTGGCCTACTTTGATTGTATGCAGAAACTTCAACCACAACCTTTACGTTATGGTGACCTTGAACTTAAGGTCATCTGTGTCTAGAAAGTATATTGGATTGCCGTGTATTGTCACACTAGGCTGTCCTCTTACTGTGTACATATAGCTACTCCAGAAATGGCCAATACATTCACGTACCTTCGAACTGAATTCCTACCACAGTGTACGCTACTTTAATTGATTCGTATATCACAGCCTGAATGTCCAAGCACGTATCGTAACGAGTGTGT
>NC_135562.1:3795133-3812633 GCF_964340395.1 Glandiceps talaboti
GGGTTCTATGTGTACTTATTTTTAGTTATGACGGGAAATAGTTTTTTTTATTGCAGATATAGCTGGCCAAACTGGTCAGAGTCGCAAAACTGGTTGGGATAGATAGTGCTGCCTACGACACGAAGACATTGGTTATGCCTAAAGTAATCATGTCATTGAAACGTTTAGGCTATTCTGATACATTTTTCTAATCGTTAATACCTTCACAATCAGAGTAGAAGTTAGTAAAAAAAAAGATTACAAGATTTACATATGTGATGGAAAAAAATATTGTTGGTATATCATAATCGAGAATCTATTGAGTTGGAAACACATCAGTTTGGAAACTTACCATTTGACCAATTGCCAACGTCTTCTTTTTACCAATCGTGGATAAAACTTTCTGCCACACGGGCATTAAAAGAATTATTGACATCTGTTTTAAAGATTGCTGGTTTCCTTGAAAACAAGACAATAGATCCCCAAATTTGATTGATTGATTGATTGATTGATTGATTTGATTGATTGATTGATTGATTGATTGATTGATTGATTGATTGATTGATTGATTGAGACGGACGGATGGACAGACAGACAGACATACAGACAGACAGACAGACACCTCTTATGATTCCTACAATACTGCTGAACCAGAGTTGAATTGTTTAAAAATGGTTTATTAGGGACCCTTAGTATTAACAAGGGGGAGAGCCGGGGGGGGGGGGTCAGCTATGCGTAAAGGTGACAATCTACGCCCATAAGTTTCGCTGGCGTCTACGCTGTGACAGGTGTGACCTGTATGCTAACAATTCCCCGTACTGTGGCCCAAACCGAAGACTTCTTTTTGTCTGCAACTTTAAACTTTGACATAATTTAAACGCATGACGAAAGATTCTCTAAAACAACATGAAAATGTGACTGCAGTATATAGTACATGTATGCTGGTGTTGATGACAAAAACTGCGCCGTCTGGTCAAGCAATACGTGTATGCAGATAATGCATTGAACTGTAAATGATGTGTTGGTACAGTACAATATTTATCACGCAAAAAAGACATACATTAACTTAATCCAGATAGGAGTATATTCCGATTACAATGTAACAGACGGACATGCATTCCAACACTGTCAAACTAACAAATGGATGGATGGTTGGTTGGTTGGTTGGTTGGTTGGGTGGGTGGGTGGGTGGGTGGTTAGTTGTTTGGTTGGTTTGTCTGCTGGTTGGTTGTTTGGCTGATTAGATGACTGGTTGGTTAAGTGAGTGAGTGAGTGAGTGAGTGAGTGAGTGAGTGAGTGAGTGAGTGAGTGAGTGAGTGAGAGACAGACAGATATGTGTGTGGATGAGTGAGTGAGTGAGTGAGTGAGTGAGTGAGTGAGTGAGTGAGTGAATGAGCAAACGAGCAAGCTAATACATGTAAATGTATCCATGGGCCAGCAAAAGATCGCTATATCGATATGTCGTCTATTGAATGACTGGCTGTAATACTGAACTGACGACTGATTCACTGTGACTGGTGGGGAAACTGAGGGATGGACGGACGGACGGACGGGGAGACTGGCTAATGCTTTGGAACGTCATCATTGGATGGATGCTTCAATTTGGATCCACTATAGAACTGATTTATCGTAAGCAAGTAATTCCAGTACAAAACGTCACAGGAGATTTAGTAATTGAGCAAGTTGGAAGTTACCTATTATCTGATATTAAGATATTAAGTTGTTGGTCGCTGTCTGTTCGATCACAACACTAAATCGTTACTACGAAAATAATTGTTTATTTTATGAAACCCAATTTCCCCATTGGTTAGTCTTATTTAGACCACTCGACGTGAAGTGTCATTGGTAAAAGAAATAAAGCAAAAACAATTAAAACACAAACTTACACATTGAGGAATAGTTCAGTTGGATTGATGAATATATATTATATTTGTTGGCAATAAGGGCGAAGGGAAAAAGAAGTCTTAAATACCTTTGAAGACCATCCATACCTGTACCACAAGTTATAAAATAACTAAATATCTCATTTAGATCCTTCCTACATGTGGAACAACTCGACAATGTTAACATCTTACATGTACTAGATGTGACTTCGTATATAGATCACAGTTGAATATCTGCTGCATGTGACTATTATATGTATTTGTTTAGATAATGAGTATAAATGACCTTTGTGTGGAAAATGACATGAGGAGGGAAAATATTTTGGCGTACAATCATACACATATATTTACATATATATTTATTAATCCAAAAGTACAAAATTATCTTTAGTTTTTCATAACACAATTGTAATTAATATGCAACAGAAATTAGTTATGATAATGCTTATGATGTAAGTATTGTTATGGTATTTGTATAATTATTATAATCATCATAAATATATCATTTTCCTTATTATTATCAACGTAGACACTGTCAGTCTATAATTTACGTTATAATAACGCCATTGGCCTGAAATCAATCAGTATATCGAGAAGACATGAACAAGTTTTTAAGATGCCAGCTCTTGAAGTTCATCGGTGGTCTGATACGCATGTCCAGGTGACGTAATTGTTGTTTGTTGACAAACATGTTGCATGGAGTCGCGATCACTATGTAAGCTGTTAGTTCCAGTAAATTTGGTTTATTTTCATGAAGTCAGATTTCACTTGGTACAAAAGTCTATAGAATTGTACCTATACATATTTCACCTTGTAGTTGTGCGTCCACTCTAGTTGTTGTACTGTGAGACTCCACACTTGGACGACTACCGCAAAACAATAATGTTGATGTATTCTCAACCCTCAAGCGTTTGAGTCACACGAGCTCTAGGTGCACGTATACCATCTGAATTTTCACTCGTCAGGTCAAATGTACCGTTGCTAGATGTACGTTGTTCCCTGCAGATAACAATGCACATTAGTAGTGAGTGTCCATAACTTACTGTAAATTAAATCAAGATAACTTTGTCTTGTCTTGCTTTGCCTTGTCTTGTCCTGTCCTGTCTTGTCTTGTTCTGTCTTGTCTTGTCTTGTTTATATTTTGTTGACATCTATGTTGTTACCTTTTTGAAATAAATATGTTCATATGACACAATATATGTATACTTTTTCAGGAAAAACGGTTACCGAATTAATTATTAAATGTTTAAAAATATATAGTCCATCATGTTGTTCACCTATAGTAGTTCTATTATAAATGAATGGTATATTTGCAAATTACAGATAAATACATAAAAGAACAATTAAACAACAACACACCAATCGTTACATGTTTACCTTCTTTTTGCAAGTACAGCCTTATTCTCTTTTATTCTGGACTCGTTGATAGGGTATAAATATAGGAATATCAGCGATATCAGTATCAAGCAAATTGGAACAACGGAAACCAAAATCCGCATCGTCATCGCCACTGAATCGGGTTGTAGACAAGCACCTGTTTCATAACCAGCAAATCTGGAAAAAAATATTACCATGCGAGTTTTATTAACTTAAAATTTCATGACAGATGATATGATATGTGCAGGGTTTATAATTTGGTCTTCCGTTATTCAAATGTAATGAAATCGTGTCAAAGGTTATTAGGGTAGAATGTGCCCCGGAGACGAATTTCACTGAAAATTAAAATTCTTAAAATCTCTGCAAACTGTGCCTTTTGTATGTTTGCTTCTGGGTGGCAACTGGTCATATATTAAATTCAGATAAATGGACATGAATATTCAGTGTCCATCTAAATACATAGTTATTTCAGCTAAGTCCAAGGAGGCAACGGTGGACAATTATGGCAATACTATGAATAAAGTTGAAATAGAGTTTCTATTTGGTGTTTTCCCACGTATATACATGTGATGTGAAATCATGAAATGAATCTCCAGAACCAAACCTTTATAGAAAAAATACATTATTTCCTGAAAACCTGTCCACTTTAAATATAGGATGTATTGAAGATACTTTGTATTATTCCAAAATACAGAAAATTATAACCTTACCCGAGAACTAAAGTGGACATTCCTAAACCAATACCAATTGACAATTTCATAAAGGATGCATAAAATGAGTAAAAGATGGCATCTTTTCTCATTTCTGTCTTTACTATATAGTCGTCTATGACATCTGTCAGCATTGACCTATATGAAATAAAATGAAAATATATAAAGTATTGCCTTAGGTACCCAAAAAATTAGCATTTAAGAATCCAAATTAATATTATTTGACTTCGACCAAAAAAAGCCATACTTACTACAACTGTATAATTTAACAGTCACTTCTGCATAATGGAAGGGATGTTTTCGTAGAGTTGATGTAAAGTATAAACCAAATGTTAACTTAATATCCTCATGAAGTCTTTTGACTCCTATATCCAGGCCTGCACGGACAGGAAACTACTAGTGCATTTAATGTCTGTCTGTCTGTCTGTCTGTCTGTGTCTGTCTGTCTGTCTGTCTGTCTGTCTGTCTGTCTGTCTCTGTCTGTCTGTCTGTCTGTCTGTCTGTCTGTCTGTCTGTCTGTCTGTCTGCTTGTATCTCTCTCCCTCTTTTAATATGTAAAAGCACCTACTGTCAATCAATACTTTGCAGATAAGCTTAATAATTACAACGAATTTTACTCAAAGGCTACTCAGTGCTATGCTGTCCAAAGGCAATGTATGCTGATTGTACGTTCATTTAATCGTTCATTATGCAAAGTAGGTCTATGTGATACATCCAAACTCATACATGTATGCAATGTTGCAGGTTCGAGCCATGTCACTGCCTGCTGTTTGTTTCTGAGTGGCTAAAGTCCTTGGGCTGCTTGGGCAAGATTTGAACCACAACTGTGCCTCAGTCAACCCAGCTGTACAACTGGGGACCTGGTAAGAAGTAGGTTGTAATGTGAAGGCTTTAATTCTATGCGCTTAAATGGCTGCAATGGTATGTATGCTCCCTGGGGAGTTGAGGAGGACTAAAGGGCCGTTGTGCCGTTCTGATCCGAGCCAATAATAATAATTGTATAGCGCTTTGAGCACGGAGTGGGAAAGCGCTCTATAAGAACCCAACATTATTATGTGTAATGTACTTGTTGATCAACATATCTTCGATAACCTTTAAAAGACATGTCATATTTTAATCTATAAATATTATCAGTTATATTTGCAAATTGTTCAGTTAATATACATTCCACATCCATCATATCAAACAAATAGGTATACATATCATGAAGATCAATGGAATTTGTAAACATTCTAAGGTCTACCTCATTAATAACATAAGCTACCCTTTCAATCGAGGTAAGAGTGAACACTCAGTAAAATATATAGAAATGTCCACATCTCATAGACTTCGTTAACATAGACTTCAGTAACGGCATGAATTTAAAATGCATAGTATGTCGTCATGGGAACACTGCGTTTTCAAGGGCTATTAAACATTTACATACCAAAAAAACAAGTACTGTTTTACTTACCATGGCAAAAGATGTGTAGATGATAATACTGTCCCCAAGAGAAAGCAGAAGATAAATGCTACAACTACATTGTTTTCAGGTAGGAAGAAAAGGGACCCCATTACAGGAATAGAAAGCTGTAAAGAAGAAATGCATATGATATTCAAATACATGTAAACGAAGTATTCTTTACTCGTGTCAGAAATAAGTTACGCAATATTCAATATGAGGACGCTCAAAGAATATGAATACCACATGCATCTGCATTGTCAATTTTCCATTTAGAGGTGGTCATGTTTGCTTTTCCTTCACTCTTCAATGCAGTTGAATTTTCGTGTGTAGACAGTGCTAGAAGGTGCACAAATCAACGTATCGCTTTTACTCCTCTTGCGAGGTATACAATCTATACCTTTGTGATATACAGTGCACTACAAAGTTGAAGATACTTGTGTATATCATACTTGACATCTGAATAATGTAATCATCAAAGGAAACTTACCATTAAACCTGTTGCCATTGTCTCCTTTTTACCAATTTTCGATGATAATTTCTTCCAAACGGGCATACAGATAACGTCCGACACCTACATACAGATGAATGTAAAAAAATACATATGACCATTACGAAAATTATATTGGACAAATCATACACACCAAGGGATTGCAATACTAATACCATATATAACTATCCTGAACTTATTTTTCTGCAATTTGAACAACCTATGTTTTACTCTTAATCTAAACTGTCATAGATGAACATCCACGCAAAGCTAGAAGTTCGTTGACCCTGACATTGTTCTCTAGTGTCATACCTGTAATATAATGATGCCGTAGTAGAATACCTCGATATGCAGTGCATATAGTAGATACAGTGTCACGTTACTAAACATCATCTGAAAGAAAGAACCTTTGTTACTTGTGTGGTATTTCTTGGCAAAAGCTGTCGTCCAAAAGGAACCAAGACAGTCCGATTCTTAGGTTATGTATGGGTATTTGAATAACGCATAAAAAAAATGTTAATTTGTGCTAATATATGCAAATAACTCTACTTCTTGGAAAATGGACTTGGAGTTTATTCACTGACACCTCAATAAATTACTACCTAATCTAGTTAATATACAATTGCAATACATTGTCAATTCAACCATGTTGTTTTGATCACACGAGGCGATAACGTCTTCAAATCTTACTATTTCTCGCACGATTTTGCAAGTTTTTTTTTCAATTTTCGATACTTTTTTCGAATTACCTAAAGGTTTAGGGTGGTAGTAAAAAAACTAGTTTGGGTTGGCTTATAGGAACCAAACAATTTTTTGACCTAATGAGAAAGGAAGATAACAAATAGTCAGTCATGTTTTAAATTTATGCTTGCAAATATATAGACTTGGATTAGCTCTTTAACACTGCAAGTGTATAAACTCTTGCAAATGCACAACACTTCCTGCAAAGCATTTTGCACACGAAACTCACTAGTATGTTCAAATAAGCAGTCAAAAAGCACGGAAGTGCAATGATATAAGAACGGTGTGAAAATACGCTCTTGGTGCTTTTCCAAATGTTATCTTCTCCTCCACGTTTTGTGATGACACTATCTAAATAAAATAAAGAAAGGATTAAACTTGGGTTTAAATAAGACGTTAACAAGATCGTATTCATACTAAAGTAAAATTGACCCTGTGAGATTATTACTAAATAAATTCAAATTTTTAGGAAGCCTTCAATAATAACAGGATTCCAATTTCTACAAAATCGACCCTCACTCAGCCTTCCTCTGAAACAAGACAGCCCCTCCCCCCCATGTTGAAATATTTCAAAAACAGATATCAAAAAGAACATGATCAATTCTCAAAATCAATGGTATGTTCTAAACATTACCCAAATTTAAAAGAACGTGTGCACCAAATTTCGTTTCAATTGAGTCAGCCATTTTTGAGAAGACGATGACACTCTAGACAGACAGACAGACAGACAGACAGATTTTTCATCTCTAAATTACAACCTTCCCTTATGGAAGGCAAAAATGGTGGCCATACTATCAATAATTTTAGTAAGTTCAATTAAGAATGTCAAATGTAGAATATGAATAGTATAATTGTAATATATTCTCAAATTTAACATTACAAGTACGAGAAACCAGGAACAGTAACAGTTGGTTAAACAGCTTACCTTTCTTCTCTTTGGTTCCAAATATAAGAACGAGACCACACACCAAGATAACACTTATAAACGTTCCCGCCGCAGCCATGAAAGCAATTTTCTAGAATTTAGAGAGAGAGAGAGAGAGAGAGAGAGAGAGAGAGAGAGAGAGAGAGAGAGAGAGAGAGAGAGAGAGAGAGAGAGAGAGAGAAATCCTAGAAGACGTATCCAACCTATTGGTGCATTCTAAGCTAATATGTAGTAATAATATGTGAATTATATGGATGTGAACACATGAAATGAGTTTCAATACAATAGAGATATTTTACAAATAACAGATTATTGTGATGTAGATGGCTATTTTCTTGAGAAAGAAATCTAAATGTCCGGCTGAATGAAGAAAAAGTATTCGGGAATAATATAACCATACCTTTTCGTTCAAAATTTATGAAAAATCAGGAAAATTAATGACCATTAATAAGTTACAGATTTGATATGTATATGCAGGCCTATATCTGTACAACTTGGTTGTGTGTATACTGCCATCATTTTATCAAATATAATATTTTTCGTTCATAACTAGGTTATTGAAATAAAAGTATACTAGTCTTACAATATAAAATGCATTTCAGATGTATCCTTACCATTGGGTCTAAATATTCTGGTGCTAGGGTTGGTGTTACCGTTTGAGTTATATTCACACATGGGTCAACAAAACTATCACCTTGTTCAACCGTTGCTAAAAATAGTGACATTATGACACTGCCTATCACTGTACCACACAACGAACACACCATGCCTATAGAAGAAAACGTAGAACGCATCATTACTGAGGACATCAAGTAAATGAAATTGAAGTAGCTAAATGAAGTCTGTACATTGATGGTAATTGTTTTCATTTTTTGTCTGAAATACAATAATCAGGTTTAAACTTCAGCAGCTGTTTACCTACAATCCTGTCCAGACTACCTAGTCACGAATATCAAAGATGAATCCTCTGGTATTACCGAAAGGCTGGCCATAGGAACAGGCTCCTACAACTCTGTTATTCAGTTTCTAGCTTTCCTTATAACCAATGATGGTCATACTATTACTGATGCCATACCACAGTGATTAGATTTTGTCATTTGGCATAGCAGTAAAACTGTATGTTTAGTATGTATGTATGTATGTATGTATGTATGTATGTATGTATGTATGTATGTATGTATGTATGTATGTATGTATGTAATAACAAGACAAAAATTCCTTTAAACAAAACATTTGCGTTTTTGTGTGACATATTCATTTCCGTTTATACACTGACAACGTTTTTGAATAACACACCTAAGGAGTAACAAAGAGTAAGAGTTTAATAGAAACGCCATTTTGAATTTTACAACTGTGGCAACTGATGTATGGTTGGAGCCAATATTGTAAAATTACATGCCACTCATAAGATGTGTGTAGTACTTACGGTACACAGTAGCTGAATCACGTTCCTGTTGGTCATTACTCAGATACATGATGAGGGACATATAAGGAAGATTAAATGTCTAATGGAAATATAAAGAGAAGTATATAAACGATACTGAGATTTCTAAAGGATGTCATTGGATCAAACATGGCAAAAACAAGAAGTATTACGAATTCCATATCAAGTGAACACAACGCTATACTTAACATGAATGGCGTTAGTATTTTCCCACCTGTTGTTTGAGAGTAAGATATAAGTAAATAGTGAACCTTTTGTGATCAACGTTTAAAGGTTAGATATAAATATTAAACGCTTAATACCATAGATAGTGATACTATTTTCATTCTAGTTTCCAATCATTTTTTCCCCAGTTATCACGATGTTGATTACTTCAAGTTGAACTTAATGGCCATATGGATAAGGATGTTATATTTTGGATTTTGGATTTATAAAACAATATTTATCATGGCTTCTTACTTGAAAAATTAATGTGAAACAACAAAGACCAAGTCTTTGTTTTTAACTCAATGCATTGCAAAATGCCAAAACAATATGTAAAACGTTATTGTACGTTCAATAACAAACATTCTACAAAATTTAGTAATCATTTAAAGTTGATTGAGTTACAAAAAAGGACTTGGCATATGTTGTTTCACATTGATTGTCCTAGTAGGTTGTATTGATAGAACTGTTTTACAAATTTGAAATCCAAAATAAATACCCACTCCTCATCCATTTGGCCACTTTAATAAAGACATAGAAAATATTGCTTTATGTTATTATTGTTTTTATTGGAAAATCTTTTGAATTTTAATAATATTCAAATCTTAACGTTTAAATGTACATACCGCTAGACATGTCAGGTAAGTACATTGTATGAAAAGGTAGTAGACAAATTTAATATCCTCGTTGACGTCAGGCACAACCCATGTAAGGAAGTATGAAAGCATGAGAACCGGAAGTGTGCAGACTATCCTGTAAGGTGGGATATAAATAAGGGGCGAGATCAATAGTTCAGTGTAGGAAAGAAAACCCCTAAGTGCTTATATAGGCCTCAGACCCCACCTCCACCCCTTCTATTTGAATTAGCCAAAATTGATAATTGTTCCAAACCATACAATCAAATTTAAATCAGTATGTAGTAGTATGTAGTGCTATGAATATAAAGCCAGTATGTAGTAGTATGTAGTAGTATGAATACAAAGCCAGTATGTAGTACTATGTAGTGCTATGACTACAAAACCAGCATGTAGTAGTATGTAGTGCTATGAATTCAAAGCCAGTATGTAGTAGTGTGTAGTGCTATGAATACAAAGCCAGTATGTAGTAGCGTGTAGTGCTATGAATATAAAGCCAGTATGTAGTAGTATGTAGTGCTATGAATACAAAGCCAGTATGTAGTAGTGTGTAGTGCTATGAATACAAAGCCAGTATGTAGTAGCATGTAGTGATATGAATACAAAGCCAGTATGTAGTAGCATGTAGTGCTATGAATACAAAGCCAGTATGTAGTAGTGTGTAGTGCTATGAATACAAAGCCAGTATGTAGTAATATGTAGTGCTATGAATATAAAGCCAGTATGTAGTATGTAGGGCTATGAATATAAAGCCAGTATGTAGTGCTATGAATATAAAGCCAGTGTGTAGTACTATGTAGTGCTATGAATATAATGCCAGTATGTAGTGAGGAGAAATAGTGATTTTGATGACTCTTACTTTATTATTATTTTATTTACTATAGCAAAAGTTCTTCCTTTTCTCAATGTGAAATCTTTTAAAGAAATATTTGTAATTAGAGGGCCAAAACATCCATTAAAAGTAAATCAATTTCGTAGAATGAGAACTAAAATGGCTCAACCCCCCTCCCCCAAAGTAAAAGAATTTATTTTACATTGAACTATTGATCTCGCCCTAAGAACACAAGAGGTAAAGCAAATTGTTGAGACTACGAATTAAGAGTAAAGTAACTCATGAATTCTAAAACACAAATTAAAGAATTTGACTCTTACCAGGGTTTCATTTTACCAAATCTACTATCAAGTTTATTGATGATAACACCAATAACTGGATTTCCGACAGCCTCCCATGCCCTTCCTGTAAATATCACTACACTGGCGTAGGTAGGGTGTATCTGTAGTAATGAAAATTCGGCAAAATAAAAATAAGATTACCAAATTGTCACTTTGAAGAAGACATTGTCAAATCTTAGAACCAACCCATAGATATGCTCCCCACAGTTTTGGTAACTTTGATATCGAGTCATTGTCACGATCATTATCACAGAACCGTTAATTGTAATGATTTGGCCCAGAAAATCGTTGATACAACATTGCACTTTCTTACAATACCATGTGTGTGTGTGTGTGTGTGTGTGTGTGTGTGTGTGTGTGTGTGTGTGTGTCTGTCTGTCTGTCTGTCTGTGTCTGTCTGTCTGTGTATCTGTGTGTGTCTGTATGTGTGTTACATTTACCCTTTAGAAAACAAAATATAATACTAGTTTCATACAGTATGGGGAATAAAGAGTGACTACATTACCATAGCAACCTCCAATAAAAACAAGGACAAGTAGGCATTCATCGCAACAGTTGGCATCATAGTTGGAATTCCACCAATACCATAGCAAAGTCTGGATAGGGTACTCAACGGTTTATTATCCACCGTTGCTGTTGTACCATTCTCCTTCTCCAGTAGAGGTTGTTCCTACACAAAAGTGAATTTGCATATTGTCATTTTTGCTGTTGTTGCTATTTATGGTAATGAAATTGTAAACAATTTAATATGATGGTGTCAGTTGTGGTGGTAGTGACAACTATGTTTGTGAAAATGAAGGTGATGGTGGTGTTGCTGGTGAAGATGATGATGATGATAATAATGATGGTGGTGGTGGTGGTGGTGGTGGTGGTGGTGATGATGATGATGATGATGATGATGATGATGATGATGGTGGTGATGATGATGGTGGTGATGGTGGTGGTGGTGGTGGTGGTGGGGGTGGTAGTGGGGGTGGTTGTGGTGATCATAATGATGATGATGATGATGATGATGATGATTAACTAACGAGACGTAATGTAATGTGTTCACCACTGACCAGCAGCCCTACCTAATTTTAAGTACTTTAAAGAATTTGAGGTCAACCCTTTGACAAAATACCAAACTTCTTTAATGTACTTATCTTGAATTTCAAAAACTAGCCGTTTGGTTGTTAATCAAAGAAGGCAGATTTGGGGAAAATTTAATTCATATATTATGATTTGTCTTGTCACGGTTACCCAGCCTAACTGCTGATGACTCACTTAATATCCGAGTGAGAGTCTCGACAACTGCATGAGTACTTAATGAAAAGAAACACGACCTCTGTCGGGATCTGTGGCAGTCGCTAAATGGATAAAAATTATTATTGATTCCCCAAATTTCATTTACATCAACTCTCTGTCTACTTGCAGGGAAAATCAAGGTATTTATTTTGAAAACCGACCTTTCCAGAATGCTATTCAAAGTACTCTGAGCAAGATATGCTACCGTACGCGTGTACTTTTACTAGAGAGGTCATCTTGTGGGTCAGCCTCACCGCACATCCATCAACGACGTTGTAATAATGCCCCGGACTCTCTGCTGGGGGTGGCAGAGACAGAGAGTCTGGCTATTAAACTGATACTGGGGTTTGACAAGCAAAACGGTCTTGAACAAAAAACAGTATCGTCGCACGATATGCTAATAATGCTGATTTTTAAACAAGTACAAATGTTGCCCCAAATGTATTAGTTTGCAGTATATGAGTAACAAATGTCATTATGGTTAGCTCAGTGGCTTTGAGATACCCCACATACAGACAGGCGGTCACACAGAGACATACGAAACAGATAGACAGAGAGATAGACAGAGAGACAGACATACAGATTACCATTACATTGATAATGTAATTGTATGTTCTTAATAGAGGTAAAAATGGTATATCACTTACCTCTTCGATTTTCTCACTGTCCATTGTGGTTTTTATTGGACTGCGTTGGTTGACTGGTGTCACAATGTCGCTATAGGAAGAATTACCTGAAATCCAGGAAATTCGAAAAATCAACAACACAGATAGATATCACGACAGTTCAAAGTTCAAATGGAGGGTCACACTGAACATCGTCACAATGAACATTAAGTTAACACTTATACCGTATACCTTAGGACACTGTACTCTGGCTCTCATTCGCGTCAAAATGTATGGCTTTGAACGTCCAAGTGGGTTTAGTTTGAAAGTGTGTCTCTTTTCCAACAGCTTGCAATTATCTGCTAAATTGAGGTCAGACGGAACTCATGCGGAAACAATGACAATGTCGAAGAGAGAGTACAGAAGCATATCTCGCCTACACAAAAGTAAAATTGTGGCCTGACTATGTACGCACAAAAACACAATAAATTCAATACGTCAGCTGTATAACCTTTCACCCGCCAGCTATTTATACGCACTCCAAGCTTTCTATAGCATAGTTCATTGTTCATTCTTATGTAGAAACATTTCTGTCTTGGTTAGAGAGATCAAATTCTGTACAGAGAGGTGCAAATTAGGTCACTACAGTGCAGTTGTCTCTGTTTAGCGTCTATGCCAACCTCATTTTGGGGAGAACCATTTGATTTCTGGGTGGAGGGGGAGGGGGGAGAAAGTGGGTATGGCAGCCATTTTCCCCATCACTGTGACAGCAATATTTTTTTCTATTATCAGTCCTGTATCAAATTATTTTTTTTTCTATATGCAGAAGCAATGCATTTTTTTCTCGGTTACCAATTTTGTAGCACATCGCAACAATTTTTTTACTTCTGTCTGTTGGAACATTTATTCTCAAGCCATTACGGGGTCAAATTATTGTTTTTTCTCCTTAACCTGCCGACAATGTCCCCCCCCCCCCCGATATCAAATGGTTCTCCCCTTAAAGGAAATCATTTTATTGTCTCATATAATTGTTTCTACCAACCCGACCACAAAATGAAGACGACATATCTAGAATCACCCTAGGAGGTGTGTAAATAACTGAAACTAGCTATAAGGCTGGGGTCAGAATTTACGGCAGGGGGGGTTTTAGGGAGAAATTGGGGGTATGAACAAATTTGTTAAAGGGGGAGGGATGAAACATCTGTTGGTCTGAAGAGGGGAAGGGGGGCTGAAATATTTTGTCCATGATTTGAACCAAATTAAACCTCAGGAGTGGTCATTTACTAAGTGAATTAAAAAGTTTCTCACGATTTCGCCGCAATACCTTCCAAAACCTATATTCGTTGATGAGTTCGATGACAGCAATGTGAATGTATTGTACATGTGTGTTACACTGGCTACCAGTACAACAGCGTGCAGAATTTAAAATTCTCTGCTTAACATTCAAAGTACTTCATGGTTTTGCACCTGGCTATCTTAGTCAGTTACTTACCAGCCGTAGCTCCAGCCGTGCTTTACGCAGTAACTCACGTAACGAAATTTACTTACACCAACCACTCAGCAATACTGCTTATTATGGTGACAGAGCATTCTCAATTTGTGCCCCACACTTGTGGAATGCTCTGCCATCACATCTGCAGAGTGTCGCCACATTCCAGGCATTTAAATCAGGTCTTAAGACCTATTTCTTCAATAAGACTTTCGCTTGAGTCTGTTTTTGTGCTCGTTTTTCTGTGCTTTGTAAAACGCATTTTCACAGTGATAGTTATATGGAATGCGCTATATAAGAAAATTAGATTAGATTAGATTAGATTAGATTAGATTAGATTACATGTGTCTGTCTGTCTGTCTGTCTGTCTGTCTGTCTGTCTGTCTGTCTCTTTCTAGTCTCTGTCCCTTTCTGTCTCGGTCTCTGTCTCTCTCTATCTCTCTCTATGTCTCTGTCTCTAACTCTCTTTCTCTCTTCTTGGGTGTCAGTTCATTGTTATGTTTTTGTCACAGTCTGATTAGAACTGAAGACGTATAAATATTGCAGCAAAACCAGTCAATACTTCTAGAGAATCTTCACGTCTTCATTTTTCAAATCAGCTTAGAACATCAGTAATTTATTATTCCATTTTAACATTTGTACACCTTCAAACATCTACCCTGACTATTGTTGTACCTTCATGTTTGACAGCTAATAATGGGTATATAGGGTAGAGTCAGAGGACTCACAGCGAGACAGGTGAAACACAATAGTAAACAGAAAGATACAAGGAAGTGAAGTATATCACGTGACGACAACGTAACGTTACGACTCAACAACAACCTGAACAGGAACCATAGCTATTTTGATAACATCTCATCGTTAGCCCACCAGGTAATAATTCAACGCAACGAACAACGTCATGACCAGCGAAAGAGGTAACAGTTTATTTCGACGTATCGGTCATCGAGTTTTCTCAGCACAGTGAATAAAAGGTTACACAAGGAAACGTTGTCTTGTGTACCTATATTCTATAGGTCTGAGGATAAATCAAACACGATGTTTATTTACATTACAGATTGTATCATTCTTAAATACATGTCTATTTGACCTTAAACCTGAAGGTCATTATTTGCAACGTCATATGCATATTACGGTAGTCTAGTTCAAAAGAAATGTTTAAAACTTAAACTTACACCCAACAACGTTACAATGTGTTTGCTCATAAGGAAATAGATAGTGTCTATAGTCATGGGCTACAGGAGGAATATATGCACGTTTTGACTATTCATGTTGAATACATTTTTCCTTCCTACCATAAGCTAGACAGTGAATGCTTACAGGATTGAAACGTGTGTGGTAGAGCATCTTATGTTTACTCTTGGTGCTGATTACAGCTCAAGACAAGAATTGACAATAAATTTACACTGTAGACAGAGGCGGCTAGAATGGGTGCAGAGCACGATGGGTAAAACAACTGCAGATCGTGTGATACGTTAACATTGCAATGGTGGCTGGCTTAGTGCTCACCAGCCGTATTTTGGGGCATTTTCAACTCGCCGTAACTTTCACAACAATTCATCATTTTGGATACTATAAAAGTGAAAATCTCGACTGATATTTCTCCCTCCGTGCTAGAAGAATCGATTTTGGAATTAGTGATAGGAGTACTGTGATTTTTCGGCGATTTCGTGAAGAATACTTGACCCCGCTGAGGTCGTAAATTTCGGCCCGGTTTTTCGCCCATTTGTTGTTTCGCCCAAAATTTACAAATTTTGCAAAATAGATGGATTCTTGTGTACTTTTAAAATGGCTATAGTTGGAAAGAAATAGACAAGGTCCGTTCAAGATTTCGGTAGAAAGCGGGTGATCCGACCAGGAGTCAAAGGTGACATTGGAGAGGTAATAGCATTATCTTAAATTTATTAAACATAAAAATAACTAAAACCGTGTAAATCGTCGCATATATAATCCTACTGTACCCTGTGGTGTAATGAAATGAACGCGGTTTCGTTACGTGTCTATGTTATTCGTTATTTTGTAGCTCGGCTAGTGCAAGTTGGTCAAGATGTCTTGGCTCAACAGTATCACAGTCCTCCCTTGTATACACAGAGCAACGCAGCAACCGATCAACATGCGCAATATACGGATGTCAACCCGGTGAGTGTAAATTGTCAACATCTTATATTTTCAAAACGTTGGCCCGTAATGAATGATGTCCTGAAGGGTTGGAATATGTATGTACACACATGTACATTTTTTTTTGCTGAGGCAACGAAAACCTCAAGCTATTGACGTCGACGGTGCTGTACAATTGAGTAGGCTGTAGTTTACGACGATGATATACATACATGAATTGCAAGTAATATACGACCTGCTTTAGATAAAGTTTGACCTTTTTTGTTTGTAGGTGCACGTATATACACAGCAACCGACTACAAGCAAGACTGCTGGCAATGTCCACGAACTGAGACACTTACCAGCTTCCAACTCGACCACCTACACAAGAGGCCCCGATGATGATTACCTGGCATTCTCCATACTAAATTGTCTGTTTTGTTTCTGGGTTCTTGGATTAATTGCTATTATCAAATCATGTGAAGTGAGTAGAATAAACTAAGTTAACGAACAAATCTATACCTCTGTAAATGTACGTTTTCAAAGTGAAAGGCACTTTCTTGGATCAACACATTCACAAGCAAACTTACCCTCAATATATAAGCTTACATGTAATATTGATCGATCATCTGAAAGAGGTTACCAAGCTTAAGAGCTACATTACTCACGTGTCCCCCCCCCCCGCGCGAGAAACCGACTTTAGAACATGGCTATTTATTGTCTTGTTTTCTATTGTTTTGGAATTTTTTGCTCTAATTAATCTCGAAGAAACTTCACTCTAGAAAATAATTGCCTACGCTCTGACGTTATTAAATGTAGAGGGCGCTATTTATGAAGCGGCAGCTTGAAGCCACTTCGGTGACCAAACTGACTACTATCCAGGTGATAGTGGTTTATCGTTTGTTTGTTTGTTTGTTTTATCAGGTACGCAGAGCTGTTGAACTGGGTGATTTTCCACGGGCACACAAAGCTGCTAAATTGGCGAAAGACCTCAACATAACCGCCACCATTGCCGGATTTTTC